>NW_022631223.1:485664-662446 GCF_010015895.1 Lontra canadensis
CCATAGAAATGTTGTCCACAAGAGACTAGACTCAAAGAGACCTCCAGATTTAAAGTGAGTGGGTGGAAAGCCATTTACCATGCTAATGAACATTAAAAGAAAACCGGGGTGGCAATCCTTATATCAGACAAATTAGATTTTAAATCAAAGACTATAATAAGAGATGAGGAAGGACAGTATATCATACTTAAAGGGCCTTATCCAATAAGAAGATCTAACAAATTAAAAGTACCTATGCCCCTAACATGGGAGCAGCCAATTATAAAGCCAATTAATAACAAAATCA
Organism: Lontra canadensis; assembly: GCF_010015895.1. Classification (NCBI taxonomy): domain Eukaryota; kingdom Metazoa; phylum Chordata; class Mammalia; order Carnivora; family Mustelidae; genus Lontra; species Lontra canadensis. Next base: position 485,951 of record NW_022631223.1, read on the forward strand.
AAGAAACATATCGACAATAAAACAATAATAGTAGGGGACTTTAACACGCCCCCTCACTGAAATGGACAGATCATCCAAGCAAAAGATCAACAAGGAAATAAAGGCTTTATGGCACACTGGACCAGATGGACATCAGATATATTCAGAACATTCCATCCCAAAGCAACAGAATACACATTCTTTTCTACTGCATATGGAACATTCTTCAGAATAGATCACATCCTGGGTCACAAATCAGTTCTCAACCAGTACCAAAAGACTGGGATCATTCCTTGCATGTTGCAGACAACAATGCTTGGAAAGTTGAACTCCATCACAAAAGGAAATTTGAGAAGAACTCAAAAACATGGAGGCTAAAGAATATCCTACTAAAAAATGAATGGGTCAAACAGGAAATTAAAAAAGAATTTTTAAAAATTTGTGGAAACAAACAAAAATGAAAATATAACTCTTCAAAATCTTTGGGATGCAACAAAGGCAGTCCTGAGAGGAAAGTATATAGCAATACAAGGCTTTCTCAAGAAAAAAAGAAGGGTCTCAAATACACAACCTAATGCTACACCTAAGGAGCTGGAGAAAGAACAGCAAAGAAAGCCTAAACCAAGCAGGAGAAGAGAAATCATAAAGATCAGAGCAGAAGTTAATGAAATAGAAACCAAAAGAACAGTAAAAACAGATCAATGAAAATAAGAGCTGGTTCTTTGAAAGAATTAATAAGATTGAAAAAACCCTGGCCAGACTTATCAAAAAGAAAAGAGAAAGGACCCAAATCAATAAGATCATGAATGAAAGAGGAGAGATTACAACCAACACCAAAGAAATACAATTATAAGAACATATTAAGAGCAACTATATGCCAGCAAATTAGACAATCTGGAAGAAATGAATGCATTCCTGGAGACATATAAACTACCAAACTGAACCAGGAAGAAATAGAAAACCTGACTAGAACCACAATCTGTGAGGAAATTGAAGCAGTCATCAAAAATCTCCCAACAAACAAGAGCCCAGGGCCAGATGGTTTCACAGAGAAATTCTACCAAACATTTAAAGAATTAATACCTATTTTCCTGAAACTGTTCCAAAATTAGAAATGGAAAGAAAACTTCCAAACTCCTTTTATGAGGCCAGCATTACCTTGATCCTAAACCAGACAAAAACCCCACCAAAAAAGGAGAATTACAGACCGATATCCCTGATGAACACGGATGCAAAAATTCTCACCAAAATACTAATCAATAAGATCCAACAGTACATTCAAAGGATTATTCACCAGGACCAAGTGGGAATTATTCCTGGGCTGCAAGTTTGGTTCAACGTCTGCAAACCAATTAATGTGATATAATACATTAATAAAAGAAAGGACAAGAACCATATGATACTCTCAATAGATGAAGAAAAAGCATTTGACAAAGTACATTATTCTTTCTTGAACAAAACTCTTCATGGTGTAGGGATAGAAGGTCTACACCTCAATATCATAAAAGCCATCTATGAAAAACCCACAGCAAATATCATTCTCAATGGGGAAAAACTGAGAGCTTTTTCCCTAAGGTCAGCAACATGGCAGGGCTGTTCACTATCACCACTGTTATTCAACATAGTACTAGAAGTCCTAGCCTCAGCAATCAGACAACAAAAAGAAATTAAAGGCATCTGAATCAGCAAAGAAGTCACTCTCACTCTTTGCTGATGACATGATACTTTATGTGGAAAACCTAAAAGATCCCACCCCAAAATGGGGGTGAATATGCTAGAACTCATACAGGAATTCAGTAAAGTGTCAGGACATGAAGTCGATGCACAGAAATCAGTTGCATTTCTATACACCAACAATAAGACAGAGGAAAGAGAAATTAAGGAGTCAATCCCATTTACAACTGCCCCCAAAATCATAGGCTACCTAGGAATAAATCTAACCAAAGAGGCAAAGAATCTGTAATTAGAAAACTATAGAATACTCATGAAAGAAATTGAGGAAGACACAAAGAAATGGGAAACCATTTCATGCTCATGGACTGGAAGAACAAATACTGTGAAAATGTCTATCCTATCTAGAGCGATCTACACATTTAATTCAATCCCTATCAAAATACTATCAACTTTTTTCAAAGAAATGGAAAAAAATAATGCTAAAATTTGTATGGAATCAAAAAAGACCCTGAATAGCCGAGGTATGTTGAAAAAGAAAACCAAAGATGGTGGCAACACAATTCTGGACTTCAAGCTCTCTTACAAAGCTGTCATCATCAAGACAGTATGGTCCTGGCACAAAAACAAACACATAGATCAATGGAACAGAACAGAGAGCCCAGAAATGGATGCTCAACTTCATGGTCAACTAATCTCCGACAAAGCAGGAAAGAATGTCCAATGGAACAAAGACAGTCTCTTCAACAAATGGTGTTGGAAAAATTGGACAACCACATGCAGGAAAATGAAACTGGACCATTTCCTTACACCACACACAAAAATAGACTCAAAAATGGGTGAAAGATCTCAGTGTGAGACAGGAATCCATCAGAATCCTTGGGGAGAACACAGGCAACAAGATCTTTGACCTCAGCTGCAGCAACTTTTTCCTAGACACATCACCAAAGGCAAGGGAAGCAAGGGCAAAAATGAACCCTGGGACTTCATCAAGATAAAAGGCTTTTGCACAGCAAAGGAAACAGACAACAAAATCAAAAGACAACTGACAGAATGGGAGAAGATATTTGCAAACGACATATCAGATAAAGGGCTAGTATCTAAAATCTATAAAGAACTTATCAAACTCAACACCCAAAGAACAAATAATCCAATTAAGAAATGGGCAGAAGACATGAACAGACATTTCTGCAAAGAAAACATCCAAGTGGCCAACAGACACATGAAAAAGTGCTCCACATCACTTGATATCAGGGAAATGCAAATCAAAACCACAATGAGATACCACCTCACACCAGTCAGAATGGCTGAAATTAACAAGCCAGGAAACAACAGATGATGTTGAGAATGAGGAGAAAGGGGAACCCTCCTACACTGTTGGTGGTAATGTAAGCTGGTGCAACCACTCTGGAAAACAGCATGGAGGTTCCTCAAAAAGTTGAAAATAGAGCTACCCCTACAACCTGGCAATTGCACTGCTGGGTATTTCCCCTAAAGATACAAATGTAGTGATCCGAAGGGGCACATGCACCCAAATGTTTATAGCAGCAATGTCCACAATAGCCAAACTATGGAAAGAGCCTAGATGTCCATCAACAGATGAATGGATAAAGAAGATGTGGTATCTTAAAAAAAAAAAAAAGAAGAAGAAGAAGATGTGAGATATAGATATATATATAGATATAGATATATATCTATATATATATACATATCTATATAGATATATATATATATCTATATATATATACATATCTATATAGATATATATCTATATCTATATATATATATATTTCCATTGCACTACTGGGTATTTACCCTAAAGATACAAATGCAGTGATCTGAAGGGGCACATGCACCCAATGTTTATAGTAGCAATGTCCGTAATAACCAAAGTATGGAAAGATGTTCATCAAAAGAAGAATAAGGATAAGGAAGATGTGATGTGTACACACACACATACACACACACATACACACACACAATGGAATATTATGCATCCATCAAAAAAATGAAATCTTACCATTTGCAATGACATGAATGGAACTAGAAGGTATTATGTTAAGGGAAATAAGTTGATCAGAGAAATACAATTAAGACAGAGGGTCATAGGGGAAGGGAGGGAAAAAATTAAATAAGATGAAAACAGAGAGGGAGACAAACCATAAGAGACTCTTAATCTCAGGAAACATACTGAGGGTTGCTGGAGTGGATATGGTTGGGAGAGCTGGGGTGGCTGGGTGATAGACACTGGGGAGGGTATATGCTATGGTGAGTGCTGTGAATTGTGTAAGACTAATGAATCACTGACCTGTACCCCTGTACCCCTGAAACAAATAATACATTATATGTTAATTAAAAAATTTAAAAAATAGGTTGTTTCCATACACCAGCAACAAACAATCCAAAGACTAAAGAAAACAATTCTGTCTATAATAGCATCAAAAGAATAAAATACTTAAGAATAAATTTAACAAAAGAAGTGCAAGCTTATTACCAAAAACTACAAAACATCATTGAAAGAAAGATCTGTTTTTTTAAAGATTTTTATTTATTTATTTGACAGAGAGAAATCACAAGTAGGCAGAGAGGCAGGCAGAGAGAGAGAGGGGGGAGCAGTCTCCCTGCTGAGCAGAGAGCCAGATGTGGGATTCGATCCCAGGACCCTGAGATCATGACCTGAGCCGAAGGCAGTGGCTTAATCCACTGAGCCACCCAGGTGCCCAAGAAAGAAGATCTAAATAAATGGAAAATGATCTCATGTTCATAGATAGGAAGAATTAAAAATGATAAGATGACAATACTCTCCCAAATGAATTAGAGATTCAGTGCAATCCAAATCAAAATTTCAACTGCTGTTTTTACAGAAATTGATAAGTTGGTCCTAAAATCTATATGGGAATGGAAGGGCAAAGAAGAGCCAAAATATTCTTAAAAAAAAAAAAAGTTGGAGGACTCACATTTCTCAATCTCAAGACTTATTACTAAGGCACGATAATCAAGATAGTGTAATGTTGACATAGGGTTGGACATACAGATCAATTAAGAGTCCAGAAATAAACCCATTTACCTGTGACCAGTTGATTTTTTTCTGTTTTTAAAATTTTTATTTTTTTTACTTTTTAAATTTAATTTTAATTTAATTTTTTAAATTTTTTAAATTTTTAATTTCTTTTTAGTGTTCCAGAATTCATTGTTTATGCACCACACTCAGTGCTCCCTGCAATACGTGCCCTCCATAATACCCACCACCAGCCTCACCCAACCTCCCACCCCCCGCCTCTCCAAAACCCTCAGATTGTTTCTCAGAATCCACAGTCTCACATGGTTCATCTCCCCCTCCAATTTCTCCCAACTTCCTTCTCCTCTCCATCTCTCCATGTCCTCCAACTTATTCCTTATGCTCCACATATAAGTGAAACCATATGATAATTGACTCTCTCTACTTGACTTATTTCACTACGCATAATCTCTTCTGGTCCCGTACATGTTGATACAAAAGTTGGGTATTTATTCTTTCTGATGGAGGCATACTACTCCATAGTATATATGGACCACATCTTCCTTGTCCATTCGTCCACTGAAGGGCGTCTTGGTTCTTTCCACAGTTTGGCAACTGTGGCCATTGCTGCTATGAACATTGGGGTACAGACGGCCCTTCTTTTCACTACATCTGTATCTTTGGGGTAAGTATCCAGTAGTGCAATTTCAGGGTCATAGGGAATCTCTATTTTTAATTTCTTAAGGAATCTCCACACTGTTTTCCAAAGTGGCTGCACCAACTTAGCATTCCCACCAACAGTGTAAGAGCGTTCCCCTTTCTCCACATCCTCTCCAACACACATTGTTTACTGTCTTATTAATTTTGGCCATTCTACCTGGTATCTCAATGTGGTTTTGATTTGAATCTCCCTGATAGCTAGTGATGATGAACATTTTTTCATGTGTCTGTTAGCCATTTGTATGTCTTCATTGGAGAAGTGTCTGTTCATGTCTTCTGCCCATTTTTTGACATGATTATCTCTTTTGTGTGTGTTGAGTTTGAGTTCTTTATAGATCTTGGATATCAACCTTTTGTTTGTACTGTCCATTTGTGAATATCTTCTCCCATTCCATGGGTTGCCTCTTTGTTTTGTTGACTGTTTCCTTTATGTGCAGAAGCTTTTGATCTTGATGAAGTCCCAAAAATTTATTTTCGCTTTTGTTTCCTTTCCTTTGGAGACATATCTTGAAAGAAGTTGCTGTGGCCTATGTTGAAGAGGTGTTCTCCTTTAGGATTCTGATGGATTCCTGCCTCACGTTGAGGTATTTTATCCATTTCGAGTTTATCTTTGTGTATGGTGTAAGAGAATGATCGAGTTTCATTCTTCTACACATAGGTATGACCAGTTGATTTTGACAAGGATGTTGAGACAATTCAGTGGATTAATATAGTCTTTTCAACAAATGGTATGGGCAACTGGATAATCTCAACAAATAAATGAATTCAGAGCCCTACCTCATACTATATACAAAAATTAACTCAAAATGAATCTGAGACCTCAGTATGAGACTTGAAACTTAAGACCCTTAGAAGAAAATATAGGTGTAAATCTTCATTACTTTAGATTAGGCAATAGTTCCTTAATGTGTTTATGTAAAACATAAACAACCAAAGAAAAAAATAAATTGGACTTCATCAAAATAAACACATTTGTGTTTCAAAGGATACCTTTGCAAATCATATATCTGGTAAGGGTCTAGTATTCAGAATAAATAAAGGACTCTTTTTTTTTTAAGATTTTATTTATTTATTTATTTGACAGACAGAGACCACAAGTAGGCAGAGAGGAAGGCAGAAAAACAGATGGGGAAGCAGGCTCCTGTTGAGCAGAGAACCCAATGTGGAGCTTGATCGGAGAACCCTGAGATCATGATCTGAGCCGAAGGCAGAGGCTTAACCCACTGAGCCACCCAGGCACCCTTAAATAAAGGACTCTTAAAATAAAAAGACAAGTAACCCAATGAAAAATGTTCAAAGAATTTGACTAGACATTTCTCCAAAGAAGATGTTAAAATGGCCCATGAAAAAATCCTCAACATCATTAGTCATAAGGTAAAGTAAATCAAAACCACAATAAGATTTTACTTCACACCCACTGGCACAACAAGAAGTGTGGGCAAGGATGTGGACCAATTTTACTAGAAGGGATATAAACCAGTGCCCCTGCTGTGGTAAACTCCATAGAGGGTCCTCAAAAAGTAAACATAAATCATTATATCATCCAGCAATTCTACTCCTAGTTATATATGCAAGAGGATTAGAAATACATGTTCACAGAAAAGGTTGTATGTGAATGTGAGTAATGGAACCATTTGTGGAGCCAACAGGTGGAAATGATTTTCCATCACCAGATGAATGGATAAACAGAATATGATGTAGCCATATAATAGAACATTATTTGGCCATGAAAAGGAATGGAGCACTAATGCACCCCACAACACAGATGAACCTTGAAAACATTACACTACATTAGAGAAGCCAAATACAGAGGTCACATATGGCACGATTCCATTTCTATGGAATTTCCAGAATAGGTAAACACAGAGACTGAAAGTAGGACTGAGGGAACAGAAAACGGGAAGTCGCTGCTAAAAGGTACAGGGTTTATTTGGAGGATGGCAACATTCTGCGAGTAGATTGTGGTGGTGGTTTCAGAAGCCTGGGAATATACTTAAAACCCCTACACTGTATACTTTAAAATTTTATTGAATATGAATTATATAGCCATTTTTAAAAAACATAAACAACTCACAAAAAATTACACAGAACTCATGAAGAGCCAGGACATGACTGAAGAAGAGGGTCAAGGACTTGCCTTATCAGAGGCCAGGATGGGTTATAAAATTCCAATAATCAAGACAGGGCTGCCTGAGTTTTCATCAAAATCCAGTGCTAGCATTACCACACTGGCATGCATATTTTCATTTCATGATGGGCCTCCATGAAAATGCCATCGATGACATTCCACAAATGTCTGTGTGCATCTCATTCTATTGACCCACAAAGTAATAAATCATCCTGTCACTGGTGCACCTAGCACTGAAGAAAAAACAGGCAGGAGCTGCAAGTAACTGCTTCTCAAAGTATGGTCCATGGGCCTCCTGCGCTGGAACCACCAGAATGCAGGGCACGGTGGCAGATTCCCAGGACCCACTCCACACTTGCTGCATCAGAAGCATAAGGGCTGCATTGCATGACTCTCCTGCTGGGTGAGGTGTAAGTACCATGGTGTGAAGGTTTATGATCATGGATATTGCACTGGTTTAAGTTCACCCTGCATAGTTCGAACTTCTCTGGATCATTCTAGATCATTCTAGAAGACAGTAGCTTACTTGGATTTCCTTAAGATGCAAAGAGTTGGGATATATATTTCTCTAGCATATTGAAGGCCTAAAGGATTTAGAACCTTTCTTAAATATTAGGGAAGACAAACTGATTCATAGACGTTGACAGCCATTAGCAAGGACACTTGGCTAGAAGGATGGACAGGACTTTGTGAAATCATAAGCTGATAGCTAGAGAACAGTATCATTGCCTTTCTAAGAAATACATGAAAAATAAATTTTAAATTCATATTTCCCACATCCCAAGTTCCCTCGGCCAAAATGTTGATGGGCTCTGATGATGTCACAGAAATTTCTTGCATCATCGAATTCTGCCCATAAACCCCCAGGGAAAATCAGGAAGCCAAATCCCTGGTCTTAAATGCTGATTTTTCAAAAATGCTTTTCACTGAGCATTTGATTTTGTAAATGCACTAATTAGAACAAGATTGGAAGATCTAAGTGTTCTTTTGCCATTTTACTCCAATTGAAAACATGAGAAAATTTTCCAGTGAACTGCCAGGATCATTACAAATGCAACAACTGCTTTGCATCAAACGTTTTTTTAAATCACATGGAAAAACTTCAAACCACCTTTGGGTCTGTTTAGAGAATCCTTATGATTCTAGTTTTTCTTAAGTGTGTTCTTATTTTGTTATTGACAACTCCCATCATGGTACCTACAATAGGATGTCCTCCATCTAATTAAAAATCATTTCTAACACACTAATGCAGACCAAGAACAGGTTTACAAGGCTGGACTTGTCAGCTGAGAGACTCTAGGCAGTTAAAAACCTGAAAACCTAACAGTTCCTGTATGTGTCAATTGGTGATTTTGTTGATGTCAAATGTTGCCAGAATCCATTTGACATTTGAAGTATGACTTCAGCTAAGAGTCTTTACAACCATCATGAATACATCTTCTAATTTGCACAAGAGTCAGTAAAAAGACAAAAGTTGGAGAAAATATCATTTTAAAACATCCATACTCTTGTTTGATATTTTCTCCACCTACCCTCCAAATATTGTTAGTGCAAAAGCCATCACTAACGATTTGGTAGTATTGATTTTGTAGTCTTGTTACTCTTCAAAAACTTTATTTTCATTAAACGCTTATTAGAGGGTTTTTTTAAAAGATTTATTTATTTATCTATTTCTTTATTTTAGAGAGAGAGACAGAGCATGAGCAGGAGTGGCAGAGGGGGAGAGAGAGAGAGAATCTCAAACTAACTACCATTGAGCATGAAGCCCGATGCGGTGCTCCACACGGTGCTGTGGGGCGGGGGGCTCAAACTCGTGATCCTGAGATCAGACCTGAGCAGAAACCAAGAGTTGGATGCCTAAATGACTGTGCCACCCAGGTGCCCCCTTATTAGATGGTTTTAAAACTTGTTTTAAGAGTACGTGAAATATGGAGGTTTGCTGTCTTTTATAGTAAAGTAACTGAGAAATGTTTAATGTGAAAATTTGTGATTGTGTTTGCATTGAACAAGTATCTGTGTTTTAATATATTGGGCATTATTTTTTTCAGCTTCTGATTTTGTTTACCCAGTCATCCTTCTATTGAAAAAGAAAAACCAAGTGATCAGCGGGGTTTGCCCCCTACATGCAGCACATTTCATGTTCAGAGTTCAGTAAAGATAGAGAAGGGATTTGATTTGGTCTTGAGACACCTTTGAACATCATCAGCAAAAGACATACACACGCTTTTGCTCTGCTCTTGTGGACCAGGGGTTTCTTTTCTGTGACATTCTAGCTACCCCCCACCTTTTTTTAATGAATTTAAATTCCTGGAAGAAATATTTTACATGTAACATAACAACAACAACCACTAATAGTAGTAACTACTATTACAGCAATAGTAACACTGCAACACTATTACATAAATAGGAATACTCACATTTTCTACTTTTTGGAATACTTAGCAGCCAGGTATCCACTAGAGGACTTAGATCTCATTTTTGAGGAAAACAGGTGCTCTTACTGTCCCTATTGATGGATGTAAAAACTGAGGCTCAGCCATGCAGTGAATCATCCAAAATCAGGCTGCTAGCAAATTTGAATCCCAGCCCCACCAGATCCTGCTCACTGTTCTCTAACCCCTCCCAGAGACAGATTTCCGAGTCACTTCAAAATTACAAAGCAGGCAATATGGATTATGTACTAAAACCATTTCCAAGTCAGTTGTGCCATAAAGTCATGGGGGACCTAGGTCTAGAGTCCTGAGTCCCCCACCCCCACACTTCCCGTGATTCCAATGGGACCAGGCTGGGAGAGGACCAGGGATTCTGATGCAGTCTGTCCACAGATTAGTGAACCTGGAATTGGAGCTGTCCATTTGGGTACAAGATAAATGACAAACAAAGTCCTTAGGCAATAGCTGCTCAGGTTTGCAGTTCTGCTTCCCGGAGCCCCGTACATCCTCCGCTGACTGGCAAAGCACATTTGCCCATATGAAATCATCCAAGTCTCCAACCCCAACTGCTGTACATTGTTACCCCATTGTATGGTGGGGAAGCCAATCCTCCCTCATCACCATCCACTCTTGTACCACGCTGGCTGCCAAGGAGGGTTTCACTGAGTCAGTGGTGACAGAGGGTAGAGGGGAGCTGATGACAAGCATTCTCTCTTAAATCCTTAGTCTTTCACTTTCTGACTCTAGCCATCTTTTCAGCCATATTTCTAGGAAGAAAGGTTTTCCCAATCGTAACAGCTAACAAGGTACCAGCACTGTTCTAAGCACTTTACATAGGCAATCTCATTAACGCCTCTTTCACTCTTTTATAGCCCCTTGAAGGAAAGATTATTTCCATCTTCAGTTTACAGATGAGAGAACCATGGCTCAGAGAGGTTAAGCAACTTGCCCAAGGACACACAGCCAGTAACAACCTAGCTAAATGAACCTCTATTCTTGAACACAGTGATTCATGAGCACTCCCTCAATCTCATTCACTGCTTTGCCCAGCCATGGTGTCCTGGGTTCTAGAAGAGGATGTACAGTCCTGGGGGTTGTGTGAGATCCACAGTGGAAAGGAAGAGCACATAGGAGTATATTTCTATGTTCATCCATCTCTTCAATATTTCTATTTGGGGGCATGTGTGGGTATAAATCTTATATATATATTTTTTAACCTGTAAGGATGTGGTACCAAAACAGTTTAGACCCCATCAGCAAAAAAAAAAAAAAAACAAAAAAAAAAAAACCTCTCTTTTTGGTCCAATGAGCATGACTATAGCAAGAGCTTCCTCCCAGTGTTGTTCTGAGATGGGGCAAGCAGGGACAGACAGGTTGCACAGCATAGTGTCTGCTGGTGGAATGCTCCCGGTTCCTGTTAGTGGTCATTACTGTTTGTGGTCCCTTGTTCACCCATTTCCCCAGACTTCTGCTGCCTTTCTGCCTTACATTTCTTTAGAAACATCTATTTGGCACTTGCTAGACCCAGGGCCATGGCCAGTCTGTAGGACCCAGAGGATGCTCAGCCTTGGACCCTAGGTCTGGAGGAGTTCACAGCAACCAATGTAAGGACAGAGGATGACAGACTTGATGGAGGTCAGGTGTCTTCCACAGGTCTTGACTGGAGGGTGGGGCCCATGGGAGATTCATGGAAGCCTGAGGAGAGGGCCTCTGGGTGGAGTCCTGGTGATGACCTGAATGTCACATGAAGCAGAGAACACATGTCATGTCTGCATGACAGACACTATTTCAGCCATTCAAGTAAAATGAACCATCCAGACAAATACTTTTGGCCTCATGAAGCTGACAGCCTTGTGGGGAAAACAGAATGTTGAGTAATATATATAGTGAGTTAGAAGGCAATACAGTAAGAAGAAAAATAAAGTAGGACAGGTGAATAGGAAGTGCTGGGAGGTGGCTGTTCCCGAGAAGGGACCTGAAGGAGGTGAGGGACAGCCCCAAAGACACAGGCCTGCAGACCATGAGAGGGCTGTGTCTCTGCCTCTGAGGAAGATGGGAGCCATGGAAGGTGTGAAGCAGAGGAAGGATACAGTATAGCTTCCAGTTTAGCAGCACATGTTCCAGCCACTTGTGGAGAATGGACTGCGGGAAGGAGGGAAGTAGAGAAGACAGGGTGGGAAGCTGGGACCATGATCCAGGCAGCAGCTTTGGACCTCCCCTCCAAGCTCTGAGAGAGGCTTCTCCGGACTTGGTCCCCCCACCCGCCCTGCACCCCAGCCCAGGCAGTGTTCACTCCGAAAGCCCTGCCAGCTCCCCCCAGGAAAGGCCCAGGCTAGCGGAAAGAGACATTCAGAAACCGCCAACCCTACAATTACCGATAAGATGGATTCTTCTCCCTGACAGGGTGCGGGAGATACGGAGCCTGTTATTATCAAGGCCTAATTACAGCGTCTCGGGCTGCAATGCTCGTTGTGAGAGAAATACCAGCAGCCTGCAAAGTGGGGCTAATTGTTCCCTCCTCCCTTCTTCTTTTTGTCAGAAGCATTCAATCTGCCCAAAATAATTACACATCTACTCCCCCAAGAGGCTCAGAGACAGGCTTTGCTCTCTCCCAGGCTAGAAATTCAACAATCTGAATCTGAAATTGCCAGCAGGCAGCTTAGCTGTTTGAATCTAGGCCCCCAGCAGGTCTTGTCTCCCTGGGCCTCTGTCTCCCCGGGCCTGAGCCCCAGCACAGCCCTGCATCAGCCAGAGCCTCTGCCTTATGCGCTGTCCAGAGCGGCTCCTGATGTTTGAGCAAGGGACTTCACGTCTCAGTGTCCTCGTCAGTTAAATGGTTATATTCATATCTATCTCACTAAGTGTGACTAGATGCTCCCAAACAGGAGCTGGTGTGGAGTAGGTATTAATACCTGGCACTTTTTATGCCAGAGAGTCACTTTTTGGAAATGAAGGAGATACCATGTATTGAGCACCTACTATGTGCCAGATATACAATGTTCAGTGAGCATCCACTGAATGATCTACCAACATCTCAAAACCAACCCGGAAAAGGAAGACTTATTGTTCCCATTATGAAGAAGAGAAACCCGAGGCCCAGAGAGGGCAAGCAGCTCTCCCAGGGTCACAGCCACACAGTGACAGGTGCGTGTGCTCACTAGAGTCGAGCAGGTTGCAGAGTGACCTTCCTAGAAAGGAAGATTTAGAAGCCACATCCTGCTGCATGTGACCTTGAGTGAGCCCCCTCCCCCCCGCCCTGTCCCCCATGGGCCTGGGTCTCCTGGTTGATCTTAGGGTTTCCCATCGGAAGATGACATGGGATAGGACATAGGCATTAGGCAGTGTTGGTGCCACATGCCGAGCCAGTTCCCATGATCTTTTCTCTCCCCGCTGCCCACCCTCCCAACGTTGGCGCCATGGGGAAGGTCCGGCGCCTGCTCATCTTTGCCTTCCGCCTTTGTTAACCCAGAGAGCAGAGTGCAAGCTCGGCCACCTGAGACGGACCTTCTGGTTCACACTCACCAGCCTCGCGTAGAGGTCACAGAGTTTATTTGCACCACTTCTTTCATTTACAGTATGTGATGCTGGGCTTGTTTGTTTGGGTTTTTAAGAGAGTCTATCAAGTTTCCACTTGCTTAAGGGACACTAACCAGATGTGCTTAAATAAAGGTCACTGCAACGACAAGGAAGGGCTCCACAATGTGGTAGAAATGGGGAGGGGCCGCACAGCCCTAGAGCAGCTCAGGAAAGCCTCAAACAAGTGGACACAAGGAACCTTCCCTGGCTCCCAGTTAGTCTCTGCCCCTGAGCTGCTGCCGCACTCTGCACGGCCTTCTGCAGCAGTCTCTGAGCCTCAGTTTCCCCCTAGGGAAGCCCTACCTTTCCAGGCTCTTCAGACCCCAGGCCCGGGTTGCAGCCTGGACCAGGGTCCTCTGTCAGGTGCCAAGGCTGAGTGAGATGTCACTGCTCCATGGCTCTGTTTAGTCTGATGGGGTAATAAGGGGGCACCTGACAACCCCAGAGACCTGACATGTCTATTTTCAGGAAACATAACATCTGGTTCCCAGCCCCGTCCTTCTCCTCTGCACCATCTGCCTGGCCTCCGCACTCACCACCAATGTCTGTGCCTGACAGATTGCCCTTCTGATATCTTTATTATTGCTTTGAAATGACGCCATGGGGGCTCCTGACCCACCATCCTTTCCTGGAGAAATGCTCCCCCCAGGGCGTTCCGATGTCAGCCAGGTTAAGGATGTGACACCACCGGCAGTTCCTGGCCAGAAGTTCCCCCTGTCACTGGGACATCTCCATAAATAATGCCCAGCCTCTCAGATGGGGCTCAGGATGGGGCGTGGCAGGTGCTCCCGCAAGGTCCTGCCCCATCCACATTTCCGCCAGAGGTCAGTTGTTTAGAGGGGTTTTGGGAAATAAAGGTTTCCAAAAAGCAAGCAATGGTAAATTCAAGCAACACGGAGTAGATGCACCCTCCAAGGCCCTAAGGTTGAACTCAGTACTTTCCCACTTTTCCTGAGAAAAGACCAAATGTATATGAGTTGTCATTCATTCACTAACTCACTCATTCATTTATTCATTCAGACATTCATTCATTCATTCCAAAGCATGTACTGGTCTACAGGACAAGTGATCAGGTTTGTTCAAGAAATAAAAGGCATGCAAATAAAAAGGGAAGATAGGTTATAGGTTAAAAAGTCCCTTAAGAAACTTCTAAACAAAATATGGATCCTGGTTTGATTAAATCCATTGGGGAAAAGGTAAACACTCTCAAATGAACAAGAACAACTGAATACGTTCCAAGTTAGAAATTATTAAGGAATTATTGTCCGTCTTTTTGGACACGATGACAGTTTTGTGGTATCTGTGAAGTCTGGGAGTTCCTTGACATTGTTCTGACAACCCCTCAGCTTGCCCCCCACCAACAGGCATACAAATAAAGACTCTGGGATCAAACATGAACAACAGACTTTGATGACGGCCGACTCTGGATGAGAGGCTCAGGGTCAGAAGGCTCAGGACACAAAATATACATCTATTTTTTTTTAAGTGCTGCGGAATGGTGGTTCCTACAATGCAGGCTGTTAGCTGAACCTCAGCCTACTGGCTGTGGAAATTAAATGGCTTACAGCAGGCACTTATCACTCCCTCCATCCCACTTCAGGCAATCCTTCTGACAGCCCTCAAGGGTGGTACCTTCACCCACTCTGTGCAGGAGAGAAGCTGCATCTCTGAGCCATGCAGTCACTGTGAAAGTGACAGCTGTGGTACTGGGGCCAGGGCCATGTGACATCTTGGTCCCCAAAGGCACCACCCATGTCCCCACAGAAGCTGGCCCCAAACCTGCCTATGGGTCAGAACTTCATGGGAATGTATGTAAGAGAATGTATAATACCATACAGAGTTGTATAGAATCATTGTCTATATATTATCATCATAAAATTTATTACATTGTATGATTATACATGTATATGGTATCATATATTATATATAATGTATATTATATTATACAACATAACACATATAGTATATTTTACATGTTTGAAGGGATAGGATGTACAACGTATTATATATTACTATATTGGTATATAATAACCTCAGGGAGATATATACATTGTCTTTTTTTTTTAGTTGAGATATAATTGACATAAACAGTGTGCAAGTTTATGGTGTAAAAAGTCTTGATTTGATAATCTGATACATTTATATATCAACAATATAATTACAAGAGTAGCATTAGCTGACAGCTCCACCAAGTCACATAATTCTAATTTCTTCTTCATGCTGAGAACAATTAGGATTTAGTCTCTTAGCAGCTCTAAAGTCTATAATACAGCACCGTTGACTATAATCACTGTGCTGTGCATTATATCTCCAGGACGCATTCATCTACTGGTTGAAAGTTTGTACCCTTAAACCACATATCCCCAATTCTTTCACCTCCCAGCCCCTGGTAACCACCATGCTACTCTGTTCTTACAAGATTGGTTTTGTGTAGATTCCACATATAAGTGAGATTATATAGATGTGGCTTTCTCTGTCTGATGTCTGTCACTTAGCACCATGCCCTCAAGGGCCATCCATGTTGCAAATGGCAGAATTTCCTACTTTCTTGTGGCTGAATGTTATTCCATTATATATATATATATATATATATATATATATATATATATATATATATTACTTTAAATTGCAGCAGGTCCTTCCAGCACTTTCTCCTCCTCTCTGCTCTAGTTCTAACAGCTATTATCAGATCAGATACTAAGTGATGATATATAATTATCCTGTATATCCAGAATAGCAGCACGTTTCATCAGTTTTGTTCACTCCCAGCACCTGAAAGTCTCCCCCAAAAAACACTGCTGGATAATGAAAAAAAGTCTGTGTTTATACCCACACAATACACAGCTCCTCAGCTCTTGGCCAACTTGTCCTCATGCCATGTGGGGCCTGACCCCACACAAGTAGTTCCATGTGAAGATCTCCAGAGATCATGGGCATTCATTCATTCCTTCCTCTGTGTAACCTTCCACTGCACATCCACTAGTATGTCTGTTGTCTGGCCACCAACCCCCGTACTGAGGACAGGTGTAAAGGACATACCAGTCCTTGAGCTTGGAGACTTTCTTTTTAGGAAGGGAGAAGCAAACCAGAAACAAATACTTAAATAATTCAAATAACTAAGGTGGGAATGAGAGACTTATAAAAGGGAAGCAACAGATAGTGATGGAGAACAGGGAGATGCCCTTTCCCCTGAGTGATCAGGGGAGTGTCTGAGCAAGTGACCTTGAAGGAGAGTGTGGAGAACTGGGCAAGAGCATCCCAGGCCAAGAAAAGTAGGTGTGAAGGCCCTGAAACTGGACAAGCCCAACATATATGGGGATCAAAGAGAGGCTTGTATGGCCAGAGCTCTAGAGGGTCTGCGGGCATCACCCACACTGTAGTAGGATGCCAGGCTAGGAAATGCATCATCCGTTCTCATGAACTAGAACTTCAAGGGTCAAATAAGTTGATACTGAGCTGGTTACTGGCCTGTAAGAACAAAAGCCAGCATCCTTGTTCTGTGCCTTCCATTCAGAAATCCCCTTCTCCATGCTGGGCCTCAGTTTCCACTGCTATGGCTTCAGTCCCAAGGGTACACAATTGGCATTTGTGGCCCAAAGGAACAGAGTGCAGGAGTTTCTAGCCAAATAACATAGAATTCTTTCTGCTAGGAGAACAGAATCACATAGTTCTTTAAAGGGATCTGGTTCCCTGCCTTTCACACCTTCATTCAATGCCCCAAATCTTAGAAGCTTTTATGCTTGAAAAACTGTTGAGATTCAGAAAATAACAGTGGGAGGCTGTGGCTTTTGTGCTTCAGTGGCTCCCAGTCTCCCCAACTCAGTTGGTACAAGCCTTCTTCCAGGGTGGGTCAGGCCTTGAGGACCTACATGTGTGAAGATTAGAGAAAGCCCAAGCTATTCACATGCTCTTGGCCAACTCTGAGTTGTACAGTTGTATATAAGAGACACGGAGATTCCCAGAAGAAAGTGAAGGCAAAGGCAGACTTGAAAACATCTTGAACTTTGAATGGACTCTCTCCTACATACACACACACACACACACACACACACACACGCATATATCAAGAGAAGATAGAAGCCTTATTGGTTCAAAGTGTTTAAACACAACCTCTGTAGAACTACTGGATTGCTTTTAAGCTATCCAAACACAGGAATGACCTATAGGAAGTCAGACTGAAAACTAAAAACAAGAATTTAAAAATGGAAAAAAAATAGCAGCAGCCACACTGTGAAGTTGACAGATTTTTGTTTTAGCCAAGCAAGTTACTAAATAAACAAAAGCTACTGAACACAGAATATCAATAACTTCCAGGGTGAAAATAACATATTGGAACCCAAAGCTACTACATTGGAAATGTCCAATTTTCAACAAAAGTATGAGATGTGAGAAGAAACAGTAAAGTGTTACCCATAACTAAGAAAGAGAGCACACAGCAGAAACTGTTGTTGAGTGTCCCTGGATATTTGACTTGGAGGAAAATACTTCAAAGAACTAGTATGAAAATGTCCAAATAACTAAAAAATAATATTTAATCAACTGAAAGAAAGTATGACAACAGTGAACCAATGAGATGAATTTTGATTAGGAGACATAAATTATAGAAAAAGATGAAAGTGAAATTGTGGAGCTGAAAAACACAACTGAAATGAAAGAAATCCTGGGAAGGATTCAACAACAGATTTGTGATGGCAGAAGAAAGAATCCGTGAACTTGAAGATATGTCAGCAGAAATTATCCAGTCTAAAGAGAACCAAGATTAAACAAGATTGAAGAGAAATGAAGAGAGTCTCAGAGACCCATGAGACATCAAGCACACCAACATATGTGTAATGGGAGTGCTGAAAGGAGCAGAGAACCAAGGAGGCAAGAAATTGTTTTTGAATAAATAATGGCCCAACTTCCCAAATTTGATGAAAAATATTAAACCACATTAAGGAGCTCAACAAATCCTGAGATAGAAATAGAAAAGAGATCTATACATAGACACTTGACAGTAAAACTGAAAACTAAGAGAAGGCAAAACCTTGAAAACAGCCAGAAAAAAAATGGCTCACATAGAGAGGAGCAGCAGGAAAAGTAATGGCTTCCTTATCCTCAGGAACAATGGAAACCATAAGGCAGAGGCATCCATATTCCAAGTGATGAAAGGAAAATGCTTTCAACCAAATTACTATACCCAGCAAAACTATTCTTCAAAAATTAAGGCAAAATTAAGGCATTCTCAGATAAGCAAACACTGAAAGGAATTCATAGCTGACTTGTGTACCTTTAAAGAAATCCTAAAAGAAGCTTTCCAGGCTGAGAGGAAATGACTCCAGGGAGTAAACCCAATCCATAGAAAGAAACAAAAAACACCAAAGATGATAAATATATGATTTAATATAAAAGATTCTATTAATAAATATTCCTCATTTCTTTTAACATTTAAAAAATACATAATATTTCACAAAGCAAAATTATAATGCTATATTGTTGGGTTTATGACATATGTAAATAAATATCATGAAAATATCAGCATAAAGGTGAAATGGAATAGAGTTATAGTGGAGCAAAGTTTTTATAGGCTACTAGAGTAAATTAGTATTAATTTGAAGTAACTATTATAAATTAGGGTACATATTAAAATTCCTAGAGCAAGAATTGAGAAAATAACTCAAAAATGTAGGAAAAAAATCTATAGAAAAATTAAACTGGTACCCTAAAAAACATTTACTTAACACAAAGGAAAGCAATCAAGGAAAAATAGAAAAGCAAACAAACAAAAAAAAAATGACACAGAAAACAAATAGCAAAATGGTGAAAGTAAATTGAACCATATTAATAACTACATTAAATATGAATGGTTTAAATATCCCAATCTAAAAAGAGATTGTCAGACTGGATGTAAAAGAAAGACTCAATTATGAACTCCTGACAAGAGATAAACCTGAGATGCAAAGACAAATAACTTGAAAGCAAAAGGGTAGAAAATAGATACTATATATACAGCAACCATAGAAAGTTAGTGTGACTATATTAAAATCATACAAAATAAACCTTAAGGCAGGATCTCTCCATTCATTGCTCATGGGAATGTACAATGTTACAGTTACTCTGGAGAATAGTTTGGCAGGTTTTTTTTTAAACTGCAGCACATTTTCACTGAGATATGACATGTCAACTATATCTCAAAAAATGATAATTATGTGTTGTGGTAGCAGTGCTAATTTTCACTATAATGATAATCATGTTACCACATATAAATGTATCAAATCAATGTGTGTATACTTTAAATTTTCACAGTGTTATATGTCAAAAGTATTTCAATTAAGAGACTACAATAAAACAGCAATCATGGGACACCTGGATGGCTCAGTTGGTTAGCTCAGGTCATGACCCCAGAGTTCTGGGATTGAGCCCTGCATCTGGCTCCCTGCTCAGCAGGGAGTCTGCTTCCCCCTCTCCCTCTGTCTGCCCCTCCACCTGCTTGTGCTTTCTCTCTCTTGCTCTCAAAGAAACAAATAAAATCTCTAAAAACAACAACAACAACAAAAATGAGCCAGCAATCTCACCCTTGGGTGTCTCATTTCAGAGAAATGAGAATTTACACCCATGCAAAAACCTGTGCACAAATGTTCATAGCACCCCTTATTTGTAATAGGAAAAAAACAGAAACAACCAAAATGTTTCTCAATAGGTGAGCAGTTAAACAAATTTTAACATATTCTTATCATGGAATATATTCAGCAATAAAAATAAATGAATAATTGACACATACAACTTGGCTAGATCTCAACACTACACTGAGGGGAAAAAAATGCCAGTTCCAGAAGGTCACATACCATATGATTCCATTTATATGGCATTCTCAAAATGACCAAGTTATAATTATGAACAGATCAGTGGCTGCAATGTATAAGGGGTGAGAGAAATGCATGACTACAAAAGGGAAGCATGAAAGTTTAAGACAATGAAATATTTTATATTCTGTTTATGTGATGGTTGCATGAATCTACAGATATGAAAAAATTTCATAGAACTGTAAGCACACACACATGTGAGTGCATGTAAAAACTGAATAGGGTCTGCAGTTCAGTTCATTGCATCATGTTAATTGTATGGTCTTGATCATTGTACTATGGTTATGTAAGACATTATCATTGAGGGTAGCTGGAAGAAAGGTACAGGGAAGGTCTCTAAAATATTCCTGCAACTACTATGTAAGTCTAAAGATATTTCAAAACAAAAACTTTAAAAATATGCACATGTCTAAAAGAAGTTTACTGGAAATAGAAATGCTACTGTAATTAGTAATGTCTAGAGTGTTAAAAATACATAGGGAATTAAAATAAATTACAACAACAACATAAAAATCAGGAGGATAATTCAAATTCAAATATGTCAAAGTCCAAATATGTTGAAGTCCAAAGGGGAAAGTACCAATTAATATCAGGCTTTGATAAATGAAGGATGCAGATTTTAATCTCTAGGGTAATAACTGAAAGAATAGTAAAAGAGTATATAATTTCCAAACTAACAGAGAAAAATGGAATGATTTAAGAAACATTTAAATAAATACAAAAGTAGTCATCAAAGTAGAGAATAAGGAAAATGGCATAGGTTGAATATAAATAAAAGCCATTTGTCAAGATGCTAAATGTAAACCTAAATGTAGCAACAATTGCATAAAATGTAAATTGACTAAAAACTTTCAATTATAAGAAAAAGATAGATTGGATTTTTTAAATGCTATAACTGTATGCTGTTTCCAAAAGATACATTTGAAGTAAAAGATAATAAGAGATTGATAGTTAAGAATGGGACATATGCAGACAAACAATAAGACCAAAAGTCAGCAGGTGTAGTTATGTTAATACCAGGCAAAGCAGATATTACAGTAAAAAGAAATTAGTAGAGATATAAAGTGGGGCATGTCACACTATTAAAAAATTCAATTTACTAAAACTATTTAGCAATTCTAAATTTGGATACACCTGGCCTCAAAATATATAAAGGAAAAAATTTTCAGAACTATAAGGAGAAATAGACAAGCCTATAATCATATAGGCAGATTATAAAACACCTCTCTCAGTGATTGATAAAAGTAAAACACACAAAAAAAACATTAAAGATACATAAGATTTGAACAATATGGCAAGCAGTATAGAACACTGCACAAGCAGATACAAAATGTTTATTTTTCTTGCACAGCTCAAACATTGCCAAAAAATTGATCATATTCTAGGCTGTAAAGCAAAGACAGGAAATCACCCAAAGGACACTTTCACCACAATACAATTAAAATAGAAATCAATAACTAGGAAATCCTCACTTTTTTGGAAATTAAAATATGCAGCTCCAAATAACCAGTGAGTCAAAGAAGAAATCACAGTGAAAGTTGTAAAATATATATGAAAGATAATGAAAATGTTACATACCAGGACTTTTGACTGAAACTAATACAATGCTTTAAAGTAATTAAAAATTTTAGTATTCAAAAAGAAGAAAGGCTGAATTCAGTGAGTCATCACAAGAGGTTAGAAAAAGAACAACAAAATAAACCCAAAAAGAGAAAGTAGGAAGAAAATAATAATGAAAATATAAGAAACTAATATAACAAGAAACATATAACAAAGAGAATCAATAATGCCAAAAGTTTATCTTTTTGAAAAAGTTGATAATAAAAGATTGACCAAGGATATGAGAGAATGAAGACATAAATTATTAATTAAAAGGGGCCTCTCTATGGATCCTGCAGGCATTTAAAAAATAAGATAATATTATGAACAATTTTATACCTATAAATTTGAAAATTTGGGTAAATGGACAAATTCCTAGGATAATACAAAGTATCAAAATGAGATAAGAAGAAATAGAAGTGTAAGTAATCCTATAACTACTATAGAAACATCATCTGTACTTAAATGTTTTCCACCCAGAAAAATGGATACACTGGCAAATTCTACCAAATTTGTAAGAAATAGAATTAATTTTTCATATTTTTTCCCAGTTAGTAGAAAAAGAATGAAAACTCTCTAATTAGTTTATGAGGGCAACATACCAATAGCCTGGATTCAACAAGGTATCATAAGAAAGGAAAGTTACAGGCCAATTATATTCATGAACATAGATGGATTTTAAATCTTAAACACAATAGTAGCAATCAAAACTGAGAAATATGGTCTCTTTCACATATTCTTTTCTGACAACTCTTTAAACATGTAAAAATCATTCTTAACTCAAAAGTCACACAAAAACAGGCTGTGGGCAAGATTTGGCGGGCTGGTCAGTGTCTGTGAATTCAACGTAAATAACCATGTTCAGGAGTTCATTCTTCACTGCTAAAGAATCAACCAATGCAATCCCAGCCAAACTATTAGTGGAGTTTTTTGTAGAAATTGATGAGAATTCTAAAATTTGTGTCGATACACAAGAGGTTAAGAATAGCTAAGATAGAAGTGAAAAGGTATCACTAAGCCTCAGTAAATTAACACAAAAATGGTATAGGCTTGGCATAAAAGTAGATAAATAAATAAGTAGAATAGCATAGAAAATTTAGAAACAAATAGCCATATTTGGACATTTAAATCATGACAAAGGAGACTCATCTGAACAATGAGAAAAAAGACAATTTCTTCAATACAGGGTGAGAGGAAACCTAACACCTATTTCACATCATACACACACAAAAAAATCAAATTCAGATGCATTATAGACCTAAATATGAAAGGCAAAACAACATAGCTTCTAGAAGCTATCATACGACAATATCTTTGTGAGTTCAATTTCCAGCATGACAGCATGAGGAGCTCCATGGACCACTCTCCAAAGTAATCAGGAAAAAAAAAATTAAACAACCAAAATATGTGGAAATAAGGGCATAGAGCAAATGAATATACTATTCAGGAAAATGTACTAAAATTTAGTAAGAGCAGCAAGTTTGTAGCACTTAAATCAAGATCTACTCCATCCCTTCCCACTCCCAGCTCAGTGAGACAGACTGGTACAGCCAAGAACAGGGTTTCCTTTCCCTCCAGCTCCTAGTCAAGGGCTGTCTTCCCAAGAAGGGAAGAGCATCAGCATTTCTCACTCTGTCTCATCTACCTGTTTCTGAGTCTAAGTTCCAGGCAAGCACAGCCAAGAGGTGGGGGTTCCTTCTTCCTTCTACTAAATCCCTGCTCATGGTATAAAGGCTATACCAAGGAAGAGATCCACAAAGATACTGGAGACCAAGTTAGCCTTGTCCCATCTCATGGAGCAAGGGTTCTACAACAAGAGAGGGTAGTCAAGACTCAGGGCTGCTTCACCACCGCCCCCATATACTGAGCACTTGGATCCTAACTTTGGGGTGTCATTCAGAGAGAAGTTCAACACTGTCCCACTCCCAGCACCAGGGCTACACATCAGAGACTTTTTCTGGAGGGAGAAGCAGGCCATAGAAAAGAGAGGTACAACTCTCTCCAAAGGAACTGATTTCATTGGCAACCCAGTGTGGAGAAGTTCAAGTGAAAGAGCACATTCAAAAACAGTGGAGTCATGGTGAAAGGCAATTGGGAAAAGATTGATAGATTCATTGGAAATATAGTGTAAACTCTAAACAATCTATTTTGCTGGAGAGAACCAAAAAAAGAGAAAAGCTTAAAATCTCCAACACTAACCTGAGACACTAACTGTTCAAGGAAGCCTGGTTTTGATTGGATGTGTCTGTGAAGAAATGTATGCCCCAGGACAGTGTTGAAACAATAGGCAATCAGCTAGCAATTAATGGAGCTTAATAGCTAGGTGTGGTCAAGGAAAGAGACAAAGAAAGTCCTGTAAAACCAAGTCATCCCAGGATATCTCTGGATATTCCCAAGGCTGTGCCCCATGAGGAGTAACATCAGAGGTACATACTGCAGGGGTTGGGAGAAATATACTTCAATAGGATAATCAAGCAATTCACAAAAAAATAATAATAATAATAAACAAAGAAATAACAAGCCCCTAAAAGGCAGACTACTATCTAGATTTGCTACATTATTATTTTTTTAAAGTTTTTATTTATTTATTTGACAGAGAGAGAGATCACAAGTAGGCAGAGCAGCAGGCAGAGAGAGAGAGGGAAGCAGGCTCCCTGCTGAGCAGAGACCCCCCGATTCGGGGCTTGATCCCAGAACCCTGAGATCATGACCTGAGCTAAAGGCAGAGGCCCAACCCACTGAGCCACCCAGGCACCCCTGCTACATTACTTTTAAGATGTCTATTTTTCAAAAAAAAATTATGAGACATACAGAAAAAAAAAAACCCACACACAGGAAATTACAAGTAATACACTGTGTGTCGGTGGGGGTAATAAAAACTGCTTATGACAGTAACCAGATGCTGGACTTAACAAAGACTTCAAAATAACAATTATAAATATGTTCATAACACTATGATTAAAGAAGTAATGGAAGGTATAATGACAATGCCATATCAAATTGAGAATAAAGAGATAGAAAATATAAAAAAGAATCCAGTGGAAATTCTGGGGCTGAGAAATACAGTAATTGACCTGAAATATTCACTAAAAGGGCTCAATGGTATATTTAACTGGCATAAGAAAGAATCAGCGAACTTGAAAATAAATTGATAGAGATTGTGAAATTTGAGGAGCAGAGGGGGCAAAATGACAAAAATGAACAGAGCTTTAGATAAATGAGGAACATCATTAAGCACAATGCATAATATTCAAAGAAATACCTGAAAACTGCCTATATTTAATGAAAAACATTAAATTACACATTTACACATCCAAGAAGCTCAGTGAATTCCGAGCTGACAAACACATCATAGTAAAAATGCTAAAACCCAAAGACAAAGAAAAAATCTTGAAACCAGCAAGAGAAAAATGACCCTTGTATAAGGGGCGCCCAATAAGATAAACAACTGACTTCTCATCAGAAACAATGGAGGCCAGAAGGCAATAAGATGCATATTCAAAATGCTCAAAGTAAAAATCTATCTACCAAGAATCTTATATCCAGCAGGGCTGTCTTTCAAAAATGAAGGTGAATTAAAGGCATTACAGGTAAACAAAAACAGAGAATTTTCTGCTAGCAGACCTGCCATACAATAAATTATAAATGATATTCTTCAGGCTGGAAGGAAATGACCTCACACAAGAACCTGAATCCCCATAAAAAAACCAAAAAGCTTATAGCAGCAATGTCTACAATAGCCAAACTATCAAAAGAACCTAGATGTCCATCAACAGATGAATGGATAAAGAAGATGTGGTATATATACACAATGGAATACTATGCAGCCATCAAAAGAAATGAAATCTTGCCATTTGTGATGACGTGGGTGGAACTAGAGGGTATCATGCTTAGCAAAATAAGTCAATCGGAGAAAGACAACTATCATATGATCTCCCTGATATGAGGAAGTGGAGATGCAACATGGGGGGACTAAGAGGGTAGGAGAAGAATAAATGAAACAAGATGGGATTGGGAGGGAGACAAACCATAAGTGACTCTTAATCTCAGAAAACAAACTGAGGGTTGCTGGGAGGAGGGGGGTTGGGAGAGGGGGGTGGGATTATGGACATTGGGGAGGGTATGTGCTATGGTGAGTGCTGTGAAGTGTGTAAACCTGGTGATTCACAGACCTGTACCCCTGGGGATAAAAATACATTATATGTTTATAAAAAATAAATAAATAAATAAGGGGGGAAAAACACCAAAAAGCACTGGTATAAATAATTATGAAATTATAAAAGGCAGTATAAGTGCATATTTCTTGTCTTTTGTTCTATTAACTAATTTTAAATGTGATTATATAAAGCAATCTGTATTGTTGGGCCTATAACATACAGAAACATATTTGCCAATAACAGCACATAAGGTGGATGGGAGCAAAGCTGAAGGAATGACTCCAGATGATAAATCAAATCCATAGGAACAAAAGAAAATAACCATAAATGCTAAATAAGAAGGTTAATATAATAAAAGCTATGAACATACATGCTCTTTCTTCATCTCTTAACTTCTTGGAAAGACATACAATTATGTATGTTAACAATTATAACACTATGGTGTTGGGTTTGTAATAGTTATAAATATAGTATACATCGCAATAATATCACCAAAAAGTAGAGAAAAGGGAATAGATTTATGAAGAAGTAACATTTCTATTTCTCCCTGGAAGTAAGCTAATATGAATCTAAAACCGATTCTGAAAAGTTAAAATGTATATGTTAAGTCCAAGAGCAACCAGTAAGCAAATAATTTGAAAATACATAGTAAAAAAATGATTAAAGGAATTTAAATACTACATCAGAAAAGAGTCACTAAATGCAAAGAAAGCAGTAAAGGATGAATAAAGGAACAGAAAAGACATATAGAAAACAAAAAGTAAAGTGGTAGATGTAAGTCCAATGACATTGGTAATACCATTAAATGTGATGGTATTAGACAATCCAACCAAAAGGCAGAGGCTGTCAGATTGGACTTAAAAAATGAGTTCTACTTCTATGATATCTGTAGCAAAAACACTTCAGACTGAAAGGCACAAAGAGTTTGAAAGTGAAAGGATGGGGAGAGATAAATCATGTAAACCATAAGAAAACTGGGATGTTAACATCAGACAAAATAGCAGACAAAATAGACTTTAAAAGAAAAAAGTGTTATTAGAGATAAAGAAGGATAAGAAAGGTCAGTCTATTAGGAAAGTATAACAATTAAAAACATATATGCACCTAATAAAAGAGCCCCAAAATACACAAAGGAAAAAGTGACAGAATTGATAAGAAAAATAGACAATTCAATAATAATAACTGGAAATTACAATATCCTATTTTCAATAATGACAACAAGGGAGAAAATCAAAAGGAAATAAATGTTTTAATATCTCTACAAACCAAATAGACCTATAGACATCTACAGAATACTTCACCAAAGCCAGTAGGATATGCACGTTCTTCTCAGGTGCATGTGCAACATTCTCCAGGATATATGATATGTTACAAACCTCAATACATTTGAAAGGATAGAAATTATACAAACTATGTTCTCCAATCACAATGGATTGAAATCAGATATCAATAACAAAGAAATTTGTGGGAATTAAAATATGCAGATATTAATTTCCCTAACTATGTGGAAATGAAACAACATGCTTCTTTCCAATCAGTAGGTGAAGAAGAAATCACAGGGGAAATTAGAAAATATTTTGAATAAAATAAAGTTATTTCAAATGAATGAGAATAAGACACAACATTCCTAAACATATGGGGTGCAGTTAAAGCAGTGCTTAGAAGAAAACTCATAGTTGTAAATGCCTAGATTCAAAAAGCAGAAAGATCTTGTATCAAAAACCTGATCTATACAGGTTGTTATGCATAACCTGGAAAAGGAGAGCAAACTCAATATAAATCAAGCAGAAGGAAAGAAACAATACAGGTTAGAAAGGATATTAATGAAATAGAAAATAGAAAAACAATGGAAAAAATCAATGAAACCAAAAGCTGGTTCTTTGAAAAAGTTCAACAAAAGGAACAAACTGCTAGATTGATTGAGAAGAAATATAAAAAGACAATGCTGTATTAAATACACTGAATTCCAAGGTGAGAAAGAAATTTTCCATCCAAATATTTTTAGTCCTTTTGATGATCTCACAGAACAAGTGTTAGCTTGGTGCTGGGTGCCTCAGCTTCTAACATTTGCTAGTCCAACTGGGACAGAAAGAAGGCAGACTTTGAACTCAGGGTCCCCACTGACAAAAGGACGCTGCTGGGATTTACTGGCCTTACTCTATTTCCATGGGCTTCTTGTCATGGGTACTTCTGTTTATAGGCAGTGGTGGTGCCTTTTCTCATTCAGATTCACCTAAGTAGAAAAATTGCTTTAGAAAATATTAAGTGAGGGACACCTGGGTGGCTCAGTTGGCTAAGCGTCTGCTTTTGGCTCAGGTCATGATCCTGGGGTCCTGGGATTGAGTCCCACATTGGGCTCCCTGCTCAGTGGGGAGCCTGCTTCTCCTTCTTCCTCTGTACCTCTTTCTGCTTGCTCCTTCTCTCTCTCACTCTCAAATGAATAAGTAAAATCTTTTTAAAAAATAAGAAATAAAAAAATATCAAGTGACAAAGCATGTTGTAGGGCAGTGTGCATTGCATGCTTTGTATTGTCTTTAAAATGGGGGAAATATATCAGATGCATACATCATATTTATTGACATAGAATAATAGCCTGGCCTGTGGGGAAGGGCCAGGTGGTGGGAGACAGGGCCGGGGGCAGACTCTCCCCAAAGTGTTTATTAAACTTTTTGATTTTTGAACCATGTGAGCATAACTCAGATCCTGAAAAGAAATTAAATTTAAAAATAAATTTTAAATTAAGACAAGCGTGAAATAAATTATAGTAATGTTCACTCATAAGGCAAAAATCTCCAGGGTGGCGCCCTAGTGGCTGAGGTTGGGGAGTTGGCTGGCTGGGGGCTATGGTCCTTCCAGCTCTGTCCACAGCAAGTGGGACCAGATTCCTGGGCACCCTGCCCACTCCCCACCCTCCACGGTCACCCTTGTTCCCAGCAGGTGTCTGGGCATGGCTCTGTCAGCCTGCCAGGCTCCCGCCAGTGCACAATGTCCTGTCTGTTCTCACTGCCCTGTTGTGTTGGGCCTGCCCACAGCCACATACTCCCTCCTGTACTCATCCTGGACCCTTCTCTTTGAGTCTCTTTCCTTATGTTCACCCTAGAAGATAATAGGAACAAACACAACACAGCCCGTCCTCTGTTTCAAGCACTGCTCTAAGCACTTTTCACATATTCACTGATTTAACTGTACAGCAGCCTAATGAAGCATCATCATCTTTGCCATCATTCCGTTTTCCAGATGACCACCTAGCGGCAGGTTAAATAATTTGCCCCAAGGTCACACATCTGAAAAGACAGAGCCTGGATTTGAAGCCAGGCCATGTGACCCTGAATCCAGAGTCCCCAGCCACTACACAGCCAGCTACAGAACCCAAGGTTCTAAGAGGGCCTGGAGGCTCGGTTCCTGGAGTTCCAGATGGGAAACTGAGTGCAGCCTAGATCAGGGAGGGCCCTGCACAGTCACACAGTGAGTCAAGGACTGGCAGAAGAGATAAGAGGGCAGAACCCAGCCCTATGTGGTAGAATCCCTTAGAAAAGTCTTCTCTGTCCACATAGGCATTCTTTGTGCACCTGCTTCTTTGAAAGAGAAAGAGAGAGAGAAAAACAGGAGACAAAGAGGGGCACCTGGGTGGCAGATGCTTAACCAACTGAGTGGGTGGCTCAGTTGGTTAAGCATCTGCCTTTGGCTCAGGTCATGATCCCAGGGTCCTGGAATTGAGTCCCACATCAGGCCCCTTGCTCAGCAGGAAGCCTGCTTCTCCCTGCCCCTGCTCATGCCCACTCTTTCTCTCTGACAAATAAATAAAATCTTCAGAAAAACCAAAAGAAGGAGGAGGAGGAGGAAGAAAGAAGAAGGAGGGAAGAGGAGGAAGGAAAGAAGAAGGAAGGAGGGAGGAAGAGGAAGGAAGAAGGAGTAAGTATGGAGGAGGAAGGAGGGGGAAGGAGGAAGAAAGAGGAGGAAGGAGGGAGGAAGGAGGAAGAAGGAGGAAGAAGGAGGAAAGAGTGAGGAGGAGGAAGGAAGAGGAGGAGGAGAAGGAGAAGAAGAAAGGGAAAGACAGAGTGCCTGAACCTAAAGATCCAACGTGGCCATTCCACCAGCTGTCCACTCCCCCCAGCCCAGCCACAGCCCCAGCCTAGTACCCAGGCCCCCCCACCACTGTTCCCGTCCCACCTAAAAGAACACATGCATTCTTCTGCTGGAGACACAACTCTCTCAGGGCTACAATCCCCTTGGCATGGTGGGGGACGGGGTGCGGGGGGGAGAGGATGTGTGAAAAAGAAAAGAAAAAAGCAGGCAAGCAGGAGGTTAAGACTGGTATGTATATTCCAAGGAGACCCAGTCAAGCAGAGAGAGGCTGAGACTGGGGATCCTTTGGACTTGGTTTGGATCTCAGAGCCTGTTTCTTTATCTGTGAATGGAGTTCCCCAAATGTCCTTTACAGATCTGTGGACAGGTTAGACCGATTTCTGTGAAATGGCCTGGCTCGTGCCCAACATAGAGAAAGTGCCAGTGTATGTCAGTTTCTCTTCTCTGTCCTTCAGTTTCTTCATCTGGTAAAGGGGAGGGGGGATAGCAAATGTCTTTATGAAGTTTGTCAAGAGGATTAAATGAGTTAATAATTGGAAAGCTTGTGGTAGGTGCCACATATGCTATGTGACCGCACGTCCTGATTGACACCTCTCCTCCTGACAACTATTAATAGTGCCCCATTTGTTCTCCAGGTGTCCTAGTTTGGAAGAAAAACCATATATGCCCTATATCAAAGTGGAAAGTAAATAGTGAATACCTAACAGAAGGGTCTGCTGAAGCTGCATCCCTCTGTACTACTCTTGGGCATGGGGCCCAGCCTCCAAGCCCTTCTCTCCTCTGTCCCTGTGTGTCTCTGGCTGAGGGGCTGCCCCTCACAGAGGACCAGGATCCAGGGGTGTCTGGGGAAGGAGTATGTCTGAACAGCCTCACTGACACGTCCCTCAACGCAGGGTTCATTTGCTGAGATGCTGTCTCAGCCCACACACCACCCACCTGGATCCTGTAAGCCCTCTGCTTCTTTCGGGCTATGGCTCACTCCCTTGCCTGGTTCCTGTGCCAGGGGACAAGGTAGAATCCGTTGATTTCTAATCCAGAGCCCTAGGTTGGGTGGATTCTGGCTTCTTCATCTTGCCTCAGGCCTGCCCACTTTGTTCCCACTGCTTCTCTGCCTGGTAGACTCCTATGCATCCTTCAAAGGTCAAGACAAATGGCCCCTCTTCAGAAAACCTTCTGGCAGATATAATCACTCCCTTCTCTAAATTCCGTCATTGCTCTGAGATGACCCACCACTTAATCCAAGGCAGGTTTCTTAATCACTCTGTGCCTCAGTTTCCTCATCTGTAGAATGGGAATGAAAAGAACAAGACTTCTCTCTTAGGGCTGGTTTGAAAATTAGATGAGATAGTACAAGTAAAGTGCTTAGAAATGTACCTGGGACATAGTGAGCTTACATGATTTTCACTGTATTTCCTAAATATCATGATCCCCCTTTGCTGTCAGCATAGCCCAAACCACCTCACACTTTTCTGTCTGTCTCCTTCATGGGATGGGGAGCACTTTGAGAGTAGAGGCTGAGAGCCCATCTTTGGATCTTTAGCTTACAGCACTGGAATGGGCAGCAAATTGGTACCAATGAATGAATTTGTGAGTAATCAGACCTCCAGATTGCGTTTTGGAAGGAGCATCACTAGACCCACTTCCTGTCAGAATCTGGACACTCTTCCAAAGCCAGACGTGTCCCATAGCTGTCTTAGGATTTCTTGGATGTCTGGAATTTCTAATCAGGGAAATTGGTGTTATCAGTTATCCATTGCTGTGCAGTAAATGCTATCTCAAAGCGTAGTGGCTCCCAACAATGATTTATTATTTCTTGCTGTCCTTTGGGTTGGCCAGTCTCGGCCTGTCCTCATTCAGCTGCCCTCACTCCTGCAGCTCCATTCAGTTCAGCTAGATTGTTCCAGAAGTAAATGCCCTGGCTGTCGGCCAGAACTTCAGTTCCCCTGGCCCCAGCGGGCAGGCCAGTTTCCATACTCCATCCCCCTCAGTGGGACTGGAGCTTCCGTACGTGGAGGTCCCCTCAGTGCCTCCCAGGGGGCACACCAGCTTCGGTCCACAAGGGTCAGAGGGCAGCATTCCAAGAGGATGAGTATGGAGCTGCAAGGCTGCTTGAGGCGAAGCCTCGGATCCAACCCAACCATGGCTTCTGCCACATTTGATTGTGCAAAGAAATCACATGACCAAGGAGAGGGGAAATAGACCCTCCCACTGGGCAGGAGAGGGAGGGGACAAGGCCCGCTGCAGAGGGTCCTGGGCACCAGGATGGGGGGGAATTGTAGTGGCTGTCTCTGCAAAGAAGCTGCCACATCAATTTTATTTATTGTTGATTCTCAAGCGTGTGCTCTGGCCCAGGCCTGGGGACACAGGGTGGGCAATACTTGTCCCTATCCTAAAGAAGTTCCCAGTTTGTTTAGTGAGAGAAATATAGAAATATTGTGACAAGGCATTTTTTGTTAAAACCCCCCTCATGTGACAAAGCATTCTGATGAGGGCCGCATTTGAAGGTCTTTCATTCAGTCATCCATCCATTCATTCATTCATTCATTCAACAGCTCTTTACTCAATTGGCCTACTTTGTGCCAGGCACTAAGAATTCAGCAGTGAATAAGACACAGTCCCTACCTTCCTGGACCTCACACTCACTCACAGAAGACAGGCAAATACACAAAAATAAATATATATCAAAAAACAAATACATATAGAGACAAAGAAAGCAGGGTAGAGTATGGAAGTGACCGTGGGGTTGTTATAAGGAAGGCATTCTTGTGACAGGGACATTTGAGTGGAAGTCTGGGTGACATGAAGGGATAAGACCTGAGGACACCTGGGGAAAGAGCATTCCCCAGGAGAAGGAAAGGCAAGTGCAAAGGCCCTGAGGTAGGCTGCATCTCAAGTAACAGTGAGGCCAGAGTAGAAAGAGGGAGAAAGCAGGGTAAGTAGTGAGATTGGAAAAGGTACCTTCCAGGGGCTCCTCGGACCTGGAAGCAACAGGAGCATAGCAAAGGCCTGGAGATGGGGCAATGCAGGTTGTGTCACAGGAAGGTACCTAGCTCAGTGGGACTGGAGCTTCCAGTGCATCCGCAGATGCCGTGAAGGGGTGAGTGAGGCCCACTGTCAACAGCCTTGGAGGCCTGGCTGGTCCCACAGTCAGAAGGTGCTGAGGACAGTCCCTAAGCAAGCACATGTCAAGGCCCTCTTCCAGCCATTAACCTCAAAAGCCTCTGGCTCCAAGAGCCATTCCTGAGACTCCCCCTTCCCCTTCCCCTTCCCCCAATGTAGATCCCTGGCTCCACAGCTGAGCCTGGGGCTCTAACCTACTCTCCTGGCATTAAGGGCACCTGAACTCCTCCCTAAGCTCAAACACCGGCTCTGAGTCCCAGCCCTGCCACTGGTTTGCTAGGTGACCTTGGATGACCATATGCCCTCCGCAGGCCTCGGTTTCCCCCATCCAAAGTGAGCAGGATTGCTAGGGTGTGGGCCATCCTTGCCATTCTTAGCTCAAAATCCAGAGCTTTGGAAGGAACCATTTTAGGTGTATGATTTAGAGCAGACAAGCTGAGGCCCTTGTACAGATGCGAAGACTGAGGCCCGAGAGGGTGGGACCAGCCAGGTCAGGATTTGAGAGGGAGTGTGTGATGTGGCATGATGCTTCAGATACCCCGGCCATGGGCAGCAGTCCCCACTGTTTGGACAGATGGTGATCTCCCTGGCCAAGGTTAATGCGATTCTCATTGTCTTGTCTGGGAGCTGGACCCACCCAGCAGTAACAAGATTCCTAATCCCTTTCGCACTCTAGCAAGGCACCTCTCTGCAGGCGGGCAGGCTGGTTGGTGGGAAGAAGCACGTCAAGGGGGATTGGCACCTGCTATGTGCTAACAGCTTTATCCTGCTTAATCCTCAGAGCGGAGCATGTAAGGAAGCAGGGCCAGCCCTCTGCCCTGCATATGGATGGGGAAACAGGCTCAGAGAGATCACAGAGGCAAAAGGAGACAGTGTCTTCGGACTCCAAGAGAAAAAATGGGGTCCCACAGGCACAGGAGATCAGTCTGCCTTTTGTAGAAATACCATTTTTTATTTTAAAAGAATTTGTCCTTCTCAAATGCAGACCCTTCTTGGAAGCTCTTGGCATTAGCAGTAACTGTGATGCTGTGGTATACTTCCATTTCTCTGATGAGGAAACTAAGGTACCAGGAGGTTTGCTGACTTGGCAGCTGGTGAAGAAGGGAGAGGAACCAGGAGTATATGACTCCAAAGCTCCACCCCACCCCATTTTTCCATCCACTACTGCAAACACAATGCCACCCAGCCCTTTTGGGTGGGTGAGGGAATCTCTGGCTTCTTCTGTGTGGCCCACAGCCTGGACCTATGGAGAGCCGCGCTCCTCCCCTTCTCCTGAAGGTGGGGGAGGGGCACCTGGGGTCAGGGAGGCCCAGGGTGTGGAGGGGCAGAGCCTGAGCAGCCTTCAGTAGAGCTATCTGAGGCTGAATGGGGAACCAGTTGTCCCCAACGTCTCCTGCCTCTATGGCCAGCTCTCACCATGGACACCTGGGTCAGCTCCAAGTTCAAAGAGCCCATCAGCCCACTTGTTTGCTTCTCTCACTGTGGAGCTCAGTACTGGTCCCAGCTCTGCCCTCTGCCTATTCTACCTGCCCAAGGACAGCCCTGCTGAGGCTGAGGGACAAGACCATGCTCCAATGGAGCCCTAAATGCCAGGACAAATTTGAGCTTGGCTCAAGCACAATGGGAAGGCGTGGGAGGCCGAAGTGAAGAGAGGTGGAAATTTTAGGAAGGGCATCCCGACAGCTGTGCTGAGGATGGGGGAGCCTCCAGGAAGCAGGGAGGCCAGGCCCAAGGCTCAGGCAGGGCCTAGGATGCAAGGGAGGAGACCAGCACTAAGGCCAGCTATAGGAGGGGGCTGAATGGCCCAGAAGAGGGAGAGGGAACCAGGGTGGAAAATGGGGCTGACGCCAAGACCCTGAGGATGGATGGCAAGTCAGTGTGGTGGCAGCAATCTGCCCTTGGGTGGCTTCCTCTGCCTCAGTTTCCCCATCCAGTAAAAAGGAGCTAAAATGAGGTAGAAGCAAAAACCTTAGAGCCACATCTAACACAGAGTCAACCCCCAATCAAGAAATGTTAGCTGTTGCTGGTATTTGTATTATTCCATATTTCTGGATTAGATGGATGGTTTGGGCACCTAGCAACAAGGGACAGGCACCCAAGCAAGCCCCTCTAGAGCAGATGGGGAGCCCTCCAGTCCCCCGGCTCAGGCAGGAATTACCATCACAAGCCAAGTGATGAGCTCACCCACTCACCAGGCTCCAACAATACACAATCAGGCCATAAATCCCCAGGGCATGCTGGGAACCAGACTGACATTTGAATATGAAAGGATGAGAAACAAAATGGCATTCTGGGGCCTGGGTTGCAGGGGGATGGCTGTGCACGGTCAGGCTGGTGCAGGCGGCACAAGCAGGGAAAAGGCACACGTGCCCAATAGACACACACATGCACACCTACAGAGGGGCACGCATACCAAGACATGCATACACACAGACGTGCACACCTGCAAACACACGCACACGCCCGTGCCGCACGCACACACACAAACACGAGTGTATCTTGTCTCCCTGCCTCAGGTGCACAGCAATGGCAAGAAGACCACAACTGTGGACATATATCAAATATGGAGCCCAGATGACATTCAATCCACAATGTCAGATGTTCAAGAAATTTTTTAGAAGATTTTTCTTATATCTCAAATTCATTTTTTCACTCCTTCTCTGATGGAAGTGGTATCTCTGTCAATTCAGGTACATCCGACTTTCGCCAGGAGCCCTGGACGTATGAACCAGTCAACCCAGCGCTGCCTTTGGCCGGACCCCTGCAGCCCACCTCCGCCCCCCCCAACCTGGCCCGACCCCTACCGCCACACAGAAGCCAAGGCCAGCGCCTCTCCGTGCCCCCGCAGCCCTGGGTGCATTCTCCTGGTCTCTTGCTGCTCTGGCACTCGTTTTCAGGTGGCAGGCCAAGCCCCATCAGCTCCCAGGGCCCACCAGCACCCTTGCACATCTGGAGCTGGGACCCGCCTCCCTCCTGGGTCTCCCAGCTCTCCACCCCACCCTGGAGCCTGAGGACATCTCACTGTGTCAGGGAGACCCACTGCTGGAGGCTCGGGCTCCCACAGCCATACCCAGCAGGAGAAAGTGCAGTGGGGGAAGGTGGGAGAATCCAGACCCCCAAAGTCCAAAGTCATGTTGCTTTTACCACCACTAGTTTCACAGCACACATAACCTCTCTATGCCTCGGTTCTCTCATCTATGAAATGGGATAACGTGCCCCATATGTTGGCATCAAGAGGCAGAGACATTGGAGGAGCTCCAGCCCAGAGTAAACTCTCACTACTATTTAAAAGGCCTGCCACAAGATCTTCCATTGCCAGCAGGTCTAGGCTTTTGAAACTCAAAGCCAGGAAGTAACTGGCTCATTGAATTGAATGCAAGGAGGACAAGGCAGGAAAGGGTAAAGGGGTAGCACAAGCTATCTGGGAGAAAAGAGCTGGTTAATATTCCCAGATGGCATCAGTCTGGTATCTCCTACTATGGCCAGTCCCTGCTGAGTTCTCCACAAGCTTCAGCTTCTTCAAGCCTCTTGAGACCTCCGTGAGGTCAGTACCATCCCCCGTTACCTCTGCTTTTAAAGATAGCATAACTATGGCCCAGACAGGCATCGCACATGGCCTCAAGTCCAGAACTAGTGAATGCCAGAATTGGCAATGAGACCCAGCCCTTGCACTGTGAGCTTCTATTTTACAGACAGGGAAGCTGAGGCTCACTGAGGTGAAGCAGCTTGCCCGAGGTGACCTCAAACGGACACTGTATCACGTATGGTTCCTCTCATCAAGGTCACTCGAATGGACACTGTATCACATATCGTGCCTCTCATCATAGCGCATAGCATTTGGTTGGGGGCACTGGTCGAGAGAACTCGAATGCCCCAGGAGTCTTGGACAGCCATAGGTTTCTCTTTTACTGGTGGAAAAGCAGCTTTGGAGGACTTCTGTTTTTCACCCCAAATTTCTGCCGGATTATTCTGGGGCAAGCAGAGACCAGAAGACAGAGCAGGGACTGGCAGCTGGGGAGCAAAGAGATTGGGTAGGTGGTCACAGGGGGATGCCAGAGCTCCCTATAAGAATTGCTTTCTCCCAGTCATGGAGTCCAGAGAAATGGAGAGGGTACCTGTAAGGGGGTGAGCTTCTCATCAGAGGAGGTGTGCAAGTCAGGTTGGAGGAGTCCCTGGTGGGGCTGTGTGGTAAATGTATGCAGCAGAATCTCCAACAAGTTTCCATAATCAGACTGCCTGGAATGAGTAAGAAGCCAACCACCATGCGGAAATGAACCACCCACTTTGGTTCCCAGAAGGCCCTCATTACTTCAAAATGTTCTGCTCATTGTCTTGGGACACCGTGTGGGAGATTTTCTCATCGAGGCACTGCATGGCTTTCAACATCCAGACTTCAAGGTAGAGACCATGGGCTGTCCAAAAGTCTCCACACTCCCCTTCTTCCTGACAGTAAGAACTCTTTCGGGGTTATCTGGAGACACAGCTGCCCTGGTATCCCCTGGAGCTTGCCTCTTCCTACTTCCCTTGCAGCATAGATCCAGGGGCATTAGATTAAATCCTGGCCAATGGAAGGTCGGCCAAAGACACGGGTGCCCCTTCTGTGGCCCCCAGGAAAGAAATGGACACTCTTCCCCTTCTCAGCTGGCTCGGGGAACGTGGGCACAGAGTCCCTTGAATTCAGAAATGGAGGTCTTGAAGGAGCTGGAGTCCCCTCCCATCCCCGAATGCGACAGTGGACCATAAAGTGGGAGAAGTGAACAACCCCATTCCCAAACCCTGCCGTGTCTTCCATCTCACTCACTTTGACTTGTTTGCCACTGTGTTTGGGGGTCTCCTTATCACAGCAGCTAAGTTTGGATCATGTGATATTGGAGAGGTACGTGGGGGACCCCCAAGCTTTAGAAGTCCTGGAAGGAGTTCTCTTGCCATCTTCAGCTCAAGAACAGGCACAAAGAAGCGCCCAAGAGGTGGAAGGAATAAAGGTGGGAGGAAAAGGAGATCTCTTCCCAGCCACAGACCTACATATCCAAACGCCTATTTTCCTCTCCCGTTGTGGCAACTCTC
Organism: Lontra canadensis; assembly: GCF_010015895.1. Lineage (NCBI taxonomy): Eukaryota > Metazoa > Chordata > Mammalia > Carnivora > Mustelidae > Lontra > Lontra canadensis. The sequence goes on from NW_022631223.1 coordinate 524,323, forward strand.
ATCATTCATGTTCCAGATTGAACTACAAATTTGTTCCTGCTTCATTCTTCCCCCATCTCAGGAAATGGCACCTCCAGTCACCACGAGGTCCAGGCCACCGGTGACTCCTTCATCTCCTCTCACCCTCCCCAAAGTATCACTAAGTCTTAATGATTTTACATTTCTCCCCAACCCATGACTTCCCACCAGGTCTACTGCTACATGCTCACCTCAAACCAGCTATGGCTCCCATTTGACTCATAGGAAAGCTCACGCAACCTGGCTGTTACCTCCTGACCCTGAGTCTCCTCATTAGAGACTGGCCCACACTCAGTTCCTCGAATACAGGTAGAGCTCATTTCCCCAGACTCAGGGACTTGGCCCAGTTGGGCTCTGTCCCAGGAACACCTTTGTCTCTACTCTTTGCCCAGCTCTCCCCTCATGGCCCTCCCCGTGAGCACATCTCTCACCTGTCTCCACAGCCCTCCCCACATCCCCACAGGCTGTGCCCACGTGTCTATTCATGTGTGTGCGTGACCTCTGCTCCCACTGGGGACTCTCAGCTCCAAAAGGGCCTTTCTAACTTGTGCAGAGAGCCCAGCACACAGTGGGGGCCCAGAACTGCATGGCAGTAAATACTAGGAAGACAGAACTGCCCTTGAATGAATCACTTGGCAAAGAGCCAAACATGGCAGAGAGCACAGGGAAGAGAGCTCTGTTCTACAGCCCAGCAGACCAGGCAGGCTGGCTCTCAGGATGGGGGCTGATGTGTCTGAAGCACACACGACAGAGCCAGGACTGAAGCCCAGAATGAACACCTCAACTGGCACCTTGACCACTCACCTCACTGCTGACCTCCCTGCCCTCCAGCTCTCGGTTCCGGCACTTGTCGTCCAAGAAATGGAAGGGCCCAGGAAACACATCTCCAAACCCAGAGCCCCCTGCAGCCCTCCGTGTGGAGGGTGGCCTAGGCTGTGGGGCTGGTAGGGTCAAGGAGGGGACAGATAAGTGAGCAAAGCCAGCCCTGGGGAGGGACGTGTCCCGAGGGAAGTCCCTAGAAGGTGCCAGCAGCAGAAGCAGCAGGTGGGCATTCCAAGTGTGCCCACCTGCATCAGACTAGAACGCCTGTGCCCAGCACAGGAAGCCGTCAACAGAGAGAAAGGCAAACTACTGAATGGAAGAAAATATTTGCAAATCACATGTCTGGGAAGGAATTAATATCTAAAATACATAAAAAACTCCTATAATCCAATAGCAAAACAACAACAACAAATAAAACAAAAAACAAAAACAAAAAACAAAACAAAACAAAACCGAAACCCATACAAAAACCAATCCAGTTAAAAAACAGAGGATCGGAACAGACCTTTTTCCAAAGAAGACCTTCGATGGCCGACAGGTACATGAAAAGAGGCTCCACGTCACCCATCATCATGGAAATGCAAATCAAATCCACGATAAGATGTCACCTCACACCTGTTAGGATGGCTAATGTCAAAAAGATAAGAAATAACAGTGTTGGTGAGGATGCAGAGAAAGGGAAACCTTCGTGAGCTGTGTGTGGGAATGGAAATTGGTGCAGCCACTGTGAAAAAACTAAAAAAACAGAACTACCATATGATCCAGCAATTCCACATCTGGATACTTATCCAAAGGAAATGAGAACATGAATTCAAGAAGATATCTGCAGCCCCATGCTCACTGCAGCATTCTTTACAACAGCTACAACAAAGAAATAACCTAAGTGTCCATCAATGAATGAACTGATGGAGAGGACGGGTAAGTATATACAATGGAATAGTACTCAGCCATAGAAAAGAAGGAAATCCTGCCATTTGCAACAACATGGGTGGACCCTGAGGGCAGTGTGCTAAGTGAAATAAGTCAGAAAAAGAGAAATATACAATCTCTCTTATATATGGACTCTGAAAAAAAACCAAAGAACTGAACACATAGATACAGAGAACAGAGTACTGGTTGCCAGAGGTGGAAAGGTAGGGGTGGGCAAAATGAATGAAGGGGATGGGAAGATACTAACCTCCAGTTATCAGATATAGAACTCATGGGGATGTCATGTAAAGCATGGCTACTGTAGTTAATAATACTGTGTTGCATATTTGAAAGTTGCTAAAAGAGTAACTCTTAAAAGTTCTCACCACAAGAAAAAAATTGTAAAAAAAATTGTGCGGCCATGGATGTTAACTAGACTTGTTTGTGGTGATCATTTCACATATATACAAATATTGAATCGTTATGTTGTACTAATGAACCCAATGTAATGTTACATGTCAGTTACATCTTAAAAAAAAAAAAAAAAAAGGTGTGGCACCCAAGACTCCCTCCTCCTAGGAGCCTTCCCCAGCCCAGTCCCCTTTTCCCCCCTTCTTGGGCTCTGTGACCACCCTCCAGCCTCATGATTACGGGGGGCCTTTGGCTTAGCATCACCATAATGAAAGCCCAGGGAGTTTTGAGAGTATGTAGCAGGTGATGGTCGGGACATGGCCTCTCACTGTAGGATTCCCGGAACCTGGGCATTCCCTCGCCTTACTCTGACCATCCAGGCATGGGACCAATCAGGTTGCCCCCTGGGGATGTTGGATCTGAAGCTCATCTCAAGAGGCAAGGATGTACGGATTCATTCCAGGAACCTCAGAAGCAGTGTCCTACCACAGTCCCTGTGGTCCTAACAGGTCTGTGTTCTCTGTCCTAGCATAGTTCTCCACACTTCCTGTCCACCTTGTGAAGTATCTGAAAGCCTTGTGCATCAGTTAGGATCGTGTTCAGCTGCATGTAACAAACCCCATTTCCAAGCTTGACTAAACAGGGTTTTGGGTTTCTCAGGAGGGCTGGACTCCCAGCTAGAGGCAGTCATCAAGGGCACAGGCTCCTTCCGGCTCCTGGCCTACTATCCTTAGCAGGTGGCGCTCAGCCTCACACAGGAAGGATGAAGATGGGAGGATGAAGGGGAAAGGCATGTGCTGGCATTTTTAGGACCACAATAGCCTTTTAAGGACCCATCAAGGGGACTCCCACTTAGATCCCATGGAGCAGCACTGGGTCCCATGGCCACCTGTCACGGGAAGGGGGTCTGGGAAAAGAGCCCCAGGAGCATAAAGTCCCTCTGAACCAAACTGGGGCTCTGTTAGCAGGGAGAGAGGAGGGGAAAGATAAGGGGCAGTTAACAGCATCTAATTAACACAACTTCCAAAATATTTCTCTTCTGGCAGAGCCAGGGTGGCTCTTGGGCCATTGTAATGACAGTCCACAAACTGATGTATGGCAGGGCTGAATCCAGTCTGAAGGATGCCAGAAATCCTTCCTTGAGGAAGTGATGTTTGAGATAAGACCCAAAGGATAATGGGTGAGCACAAAAAAACAGGGCAAGAGATGTTCAGGCATAGGACAAGGGTCTGGAGGGAGAAGACAGAATGGCATATTTGGGGAAAAGAAAAGTGTGACCCAAGAACAGAGAGCAAGGGGAGGAGAGGGGAGAAGGGTCAGGAGGACAGGAGAGGGCCAACATGCAGGTCCGGTGGGCTATGTACAGGCTTCGGGCTGCCCTGTGAGCAATGTCTCCGTTCCAGAGTTTTCTACAGGGGGTAACATGACTTTGACAGATCAGCCTGTTGGGAGGGGACCAAGACAGGTGTGTGTGTTCATCAGGAGAAGTTAATCCTGTAACAAAGAGCCCCTCGTCACTGCAGATTCAACAACTGAGGTTTATTTCTCACTCATGCTGCCTCCAATGCCCAGGGTTCAGCTCCATGCGGTCGTCTGTGCATATCTCCACTTCCAACACATGGCCACCGAGGTCACCTTGGCATCACCCATGAAAACAGAGGACACATGGAAGATAACACAGGGTTTGGGGAGCAAAACATCAGGGGTGTTCATCCCTCTGCCCACATTCTTCTGGCCATAATTCAGTTACATAATCCCTGCAAGGGAATATGGCCTTGTGGAATGCCCAGAAAGACAGGAGGGGACACAGATGACATGGTACACTTAGTAGCTGCTGCCATAGTCCGCCCCGCTGGCCAACACGTATCCATGAATGTCCCTCCTTCTGCATGTAGAAAAAACTCATCCTCTCCTCAAGGAGACAGCCCAAGGTCCCATTCAATCACTGCCCATGAACTACAGAGAAAGCATATGTGTTGCCCCCTGACACACATACACACATTTTGTGTGTGTGATGATGGAGCACGGGTAAGACATCCCCAGTGAAAACTCCCATTCAGAAGAGAGAAGAATGGAAGACACCAGAAGCAAGTGGTCCATGGCTGAGTGTAACCCTGGCTTGACACTGCTTATGCTTTCTTTGTCAACTCCTTATCCGTCTTCCTCCATGTCCCCTGGCTCCACCCTGTAGGGGGTAAGGTAGAGTGCCCTGTTGGTCACTGTAATTTCCTGAGCCCTGCTTCCTATTCATGGAGAGCTGGGGGACCAAAGGGTATATTAAATTTCAAAAACTCTTTTTCACCCAGAATCGTTGCTTCTTGGGTAATGTAATTCCCTCCAATCCTAAATTTCTAACCAACTGCTTCTAGTCAATTCCAAGGGCCAGTGATCACACCCAGAGCTCTTTCCTAAGACTTTATTGTCAGGCCCCATTTATTTTTCTCCCTCTTCTTGCCTCTTTCTTCCCACTTAATCATGACAACCTCAAAGCCATTGTCATCGAGTGGCAATGTCCCATCCTTCACCTGGGCTTCACAGTGGCCTGAGGATTTTCTCAGTCTTAACTTCCTAATGTTGTAGATCCAGGCGTGGTTGGCTTTTCCAACCCTGAAAAGAAATCCCTCTCTATTTCTATTGTTTCCACCTCAAACCAGCTGTTACTCTCCTGAGCTCACCTCTTTCCTGTAATACCTTGCAAATGCAGCCACTGGGGGCCAAGACGCATGAATCCCCACTGTCCCTAGAGCTCTAACTCAGCAGCCCCATGCTCTGCCTCCCAAGCTAGCCCAACCAGCAGTCTTCCCAAGGATTTTGCCACTTTATACCATGGACCATCAAAGTTCAAAGACTCTTATTATCAGTTTCCACCCAGTCACTCAATAGCAAAGCCAATGCCATGGATTTGGGTTCCTATGCTAACACTGCATTTCAAATGACTGATTTCTCTATCAGCAAGGGAAGACAGAGAACTGTAACAAACAGCCCCCAAGTCTCAGTGGCTCATCACCGTAAAGGTCTATTTCTCACTCTTGTCATTGTTCAAGGAGGTTTGGCCAAGGACCTGGGATCCACACAGTCACTCGGGGGCCCCAGCTTCCTTCCATCTTATGTACCAGGCTCTGTGTGGCCAGGAGGTTGTCCTGGCATCATCCAGCCAGTGAGCCGAGGCAAACCGTGTGAAGGAGGAGGACAGACCTGGAAGTGGCAGGTGTCACTTGTGCCCACTGCCCAGTGTTTGGAACACAGTTGCTAACTGCAAGCTGGCCTAAGATATGGATGCCCAAGAAGAATGAGAGCATGCTGGATTTCAGATTTGGAGGGTAGAGGATGCCCACAGTCACCTCCATCTGTGCTCCCTCAGCCTGGATGCCTGTATTCTCCCCCAGAACACACTTACACCTCCTCTAATGTTCTGATTCATGCCCCCTTTGTGAACTTCCCTCCCCCAGGCAGATATGACAAGTCCCTGTGCTGTGTAGTCTATATAGGCCTCTTCCTGACGTTCCTCACTAGTGATGTCAATTATTCCCAGAATTGTCTCCAAGCTCCCATCATCACCATGTGCCCAGCAAGGTATAGAACAGAGCCTGGCGTGGGAGATGCACTGGTCAGCATCTGTCAAAAAAAATTAATGTCAGCAGGACTCTGGCTCCCTGAAGCAGGTGGTTCCATTGGTGAGACTGCTTGCCAGCTTGGAAGGTGCATTGGACACCTCTTGTCGCCAACTTGTAGAATCGGGCCCCAGGATCCTACACCAGTGATTGGTTCAGTAATGCCCCCTTAGACGGTCTTTCCCCTTACTCAGCCTCACTCACCCCAGTCTTCCATTCCTAGTCCCTGTGATCATACACCAAAATAAATCACCAGGTCCCAAATGCTTGCCTCAGGCTCTGCTTTTGGGGAGAACCCAGGCTAAGAGGTCAAGAGACTTTTCCTGCACTAGAAGACTCAGCAGGCCCTGAAAACCAGTCAGCACAAGGAGGACCCCACATTTGAGCCACGTGCTGCTAATGGAAGGGAGGGTCATTCCCCCAGGCACTCCTAACCCAGTCCAATCCAGCTGGCACCAGCCTGCTTGGCTCCAAATGTCTTTTGCATGGTAGTCTCCCCACTTCAGGGATTGACGCATGGCTCCATCACATGGTAGCTGACCAGACCCTCAGCTTGGCATTCAGAATTCCCAGAATCAGGCTATCCCCCACCTCCCCTCTTACTTCCTCATCCCCCTTCATCATCCCCACTGAAATCCATATGGCCATCTCCACTGTTTGGAGTGAGTTGTATTCCTCCAAAATCCGTATGTTGATATCCTAACTCCCGGTACCTCAGAATGTGACTATCTGTGGCAATAGTTTTAAAAGAGCTGGTAAGGGGCGCCTGGGTGGCTCAGTGGGTTAAAGCCTCTGCCTTCAGCTCAGGTCATGATCCCAGGGTCCTGGGATCAAGCCCCACATCGGGCTCTCTGCTCCACGGGGAGCCAGCTTTCTCCTCTCTCTCTGCCTGCTTGTGATCTCTGTCTGTCAAATAAATAAATAAAATCTTTAAAAGAGCTGGTAAAGGTAAAATGAGGTTATATAGGCAGGTCCTAATCCAACCTGATGGTGTCCTTCTCAGGAGAGGAGATTAGGACCCAGACACAGGTGAAGACCCCGGGGAAAGGTGACTGCCTACACACCAAGGAGAGAGCCCTCAGATAAAACCAACCCTGCAGACACTTTGCTCTCTGACTTCCAGCCTCTGCACCATGAGACAATAAATCTCTGTCGTGAGTGGCCTGGCCTGTGTCACGTTGCTATGGCAGGCCTAGCTAGCACACCCACCTCCGCACCTCTGTCCCCATGCTGGAACACCCTCTGTGTGCCTCCTGAGCTTCGAGGATCCGAGCCTTCTCCTGGCATCCACACGCCACCACGCCCAGCTGGACTAGGGTGGAGGACTAGGAGCAAGTGACTTCCTCTCTCTAGACCTGCAGAGTCGCAGAACCACACTGGAGAACATGTGGCTCTAAAACAGGCCATGTTTTCAACTACAAAGACAACAGCTCTGCTCAGAGAACTTTCTGGTCGACTCTGAGCAGGACTCTTCCTTCCCTGGGCTCTCCCCTCCCCGTTCCCCATTCAGCCCAGTCCCATGTCTGGGCCTCACACCCACCTGCTGTCCCTGTCCTGGGAAAGCCTGACCAGGACACACACTCCACCTCGGGGTGGGGGGGGTCCCCGAGGCTGCCTCTTTCTCAGGGCTCAGGGCTGCCTTAGCCCCTCCGTCAACATACAGCACGGTTTTGACACCCTTTGATTCTGTCAAGTTGAGTTCTGAAGACAACACACTCCCTGTGTTCAGCCCCAGTTTGAGAAAAACCCAGAAAAATGACTGAATATGCAAATGGAATGCAAATGACCTGCTTCAAAGCAGAAAGCGTTCCCTTTGGCATCCTTTCAGGGCCTGCTTTAGTGAGTCGAGGAAAATGCCCGTGAGGGGCACAGCAACGGTTGGCATGGAAACAGGGCTTCTAGGGTGCTCGAGGAGACGTCAGACCAGCCCTGGAATCAACTATGTCAAACATCCCCTCCCCGCAGTCTTTTTCACACTCGAAGTCGGCACTTCACTGGAGAGAGCATTATCTTGGGCCCTGGAGATAAGCTTGGGATTGTGAGGTCCCAGGAGGGACTCAAGAGATTTGCCCCTGAATAGGTTTCTGCTCCCCCAAAATGAACTTTCAAGCTACACAGCCCTGAGTTTGAATCCTAGCTCCCAAATGCCCACCTGTGAGACTTGGGACAGGCTCCCAAATGCCCCGGAGACTTCATTTCCTCATCTGTGAAATGGCTGCATGCAGGGGACACTGCCCGGTGGGCTCAGAGCCAGAAGGGTCTCTCCCACCCCACCTGGTGCTGGACGGAAGCTGCCAAGGCCAGGGACTAGGCCCAGGGTCGGGGGGGGGGGTGGTGGCAGGGGTGTCAGCTCCGTGGGCCCAGAGCCAGGCCCGGCACATAGTAAACACTCAGCCAACATTCTGCCCTCCTTCCTTCCTTCCTCCACCATCTGTACATCTCATGGGCTATTTTTATTCGTGTTCCGGGTGAAATAAAACAAGTTAAAGCAGAGCATGAAATTCGAGGAGGATTCCACCTTAAGGGAAGAAAAAAAAAATCTGCCTCTGCAATAACAAATAGTTGGAGCTGGTGTATCACTTTGGTGAAATTGTTACCCCTCAAGACAAGTCCAAACTTTTCAGCATTATGAAAACTCAGAGGATTGCTTCGCTACTGAAAATTTATGGCCCCCAAATCATTCCTAAGAGACAGTGCACATTCCCAAGCGAGCATTTCCCTCTGGTACAGTCAGCCTCCCTCTCCACGCGGCTGCGTGCAGAGCTCCCTCCTGCCTCGAGTGTGTGTTCTAGGGGGCCCGGGGAGGCCCAGCACATACTACATGCTCAGCAAACATCCTCTCTGTGCATTTCTGCCTCGGGGCAGCTCCCTGAAACCACTGGGGAGAGTCCCCTTTTCCCGCTCCCCCCAACCAGCCCCACAAATGGAATCACAGTTCAAGGCCCACGGTCACCCAGTAGGGGTGAGACCAATGTCCCCACACCCTTCCTCTACAAAATGCTTTTGCCCTTGAAGAGGAACTGGAACAGGCCTGCACTGAAATGAAACTTTGAAACTTCTAGAGGTGGGTCACCCGTGAGGTTTATGGATGAGGAAACCAAGGCTCAAAGAAGGAAGTGGATGGAACATTCTGCCAGGGCCACAGAGGGGTGGGGCTGAGATCTGACTCCCAGTCAGATCACTTTCTTGGTCACGTAGCCCTGCCTCTTCTCCTCATCTTTAGAAACTCCTGTCCAGATACTCTTCAACTTCCTGACCCCCCCAGGAGGCCCCTTAGGGCCTGGCCCTCACTCTTTTGGGCCCCTAACTTCCCCGTACTCACTGAGCCCCAGCTCTGTGCCAGACACTTTCCCACATAAACCCCCTCACATTCTCACCGCCACACTGTTTTGAGGCTTCGAGGGATGAGTAGTCACAGAGGGGCTGACCTGAGAGGTTAAGTAACTTTCCCAAGCTCACACAGCTGGAAAATGCCAGGACAAGGGCTCAACCCCAGGCCCCTCTGACCCCCAAGGGTCCACTGCCTCCCTCTGACATTGTTTCCTGTGTTTTAGCCCATCTCCTGTGGGTACTTTGAGAGTGAGGTCCTGAGCTCTCCAACTCTCCCCACCCAGCTCAGCTGCCATCGGCTGTGATGTCCCCTAAGCACAGATGAAAATGCTAAGGTCTGAGCCTCAGAGAAGTTAAGTGACTTGCCCAAGGTCATATGGGAGGTTTAAAATGAGGCAGGAATTCCAAAGCAGATCAGTTCAGCCAAGTTAAGGGTCTCAGACTCAGGTGCTTCGGGGGGCCAGGCAGAGCATGTCAATAAGGGCACAAAGGGTGCAAAGGGGGCGTGGGGGTAGAGAACGTGTCCTCCGGCTCATGGGGAACCACTCCCGGCTCCAGCTGTTGGTGGCAGTTAGCAGCTAGAAACACTGGTATGAAAAAAGTTTCCGATTCTCTATGAGAAGGTGGAAATCAAGGTTTTTATGGCAAATGTAGTTTTGAACATTGACTGATACCTGTCCTGAATGTTTTATGTAACTCAGGGCACAACAAAGAAAAGGCCTCCGGGTCTGCCCCAAGTGCGGAGGCTGCTTCTGTGAAGCTTGAGATTCTTTTCACACCAGAGTGCCAGAACCCTAGAGTACAGCCCTGTTTACAGATGGGGAAACTGAGGCCCAGAGACACATGTCACCCTGGGAGAGCCTAGGCCAGCCTATTCCCTCAGCAAAAGACATGAAAAACAACAAACAAACGTCCGACTCAGCCGCTAGTGCAGAAGCTGAGAGGCAGGCCCCGGGGAGAGACCAGGGACTGGGGCCAAGTCCTCCTGTGTGCTCAGGAGGCAGGCCTAATGTCTCTGGGCCTCAGTTTATCCACCTGCACAATGGGGGGTAAAATAAGAGTGCCTCCTCTTGCTTCTGTCTTTGTGAAGATGGTAAAAGGAGTGATGGGTTAAAAATCCAAAGAATTGATAGGTGCCTTCTCTGTCCTGAACAGAGCTTACAGGACTAAGAAACTGCTAACAGACTCCGCGTGTCACAGGCCCCCCTTCCTCCCCCTGCCTTTAAAACAAGTGCAGAACTCCATCTTCTGACCTCCTCTCAGGGGTCCAGTGGCCGGCACCACAGGTTTCAGACCAGGAGGCTATGGCTTGGCAAGCTTTGGTGAGTTGCTGGCAGACCCAGGACCGGGAGCCTCTGGGACAGGCCCCCGGGCTCAGCGGGTTCTCACTACTGCCCCAGCTTCCCTCACTGCTCCCTTTGAAGTTCAAAGAATGGGCCTCACCCCTTGGAAGCAGGCAGTAAATCAGGCGAGAGAAAGGAAACTGTCTACCTGGGTTGACTTATGGTAGCCACAGCGAGACAGCCCTCACTCTCTGGGACTGTGGGCCCCAGGCTTACCTGCCCCTCTAGCCCCCCTCTTGCCCCTTACCTGCCTGACCAGCCCCTTCATCACTCCCAAGACCATCACCCAGCCCAGCAACTCCATTCACAACCCCCTAGCAATCAGAATCTCTGGACTGAGGTTTCTCTATACCTTCTCCATTAAGGAGTGGCTTAGCCCATGCTTGCACACTTCCTGTGTTGGGAAGCTCACTCCCACACCCCAGCCAGCTTTGACCTAGGCAAAGCTCTCCCTCCCACAGGATTTAGGGTTAGCTTCCCCGTACTCCCTCCCACCTTCACTCTGGGTCATAGGCTCCCTCCTCCCCCACAAGACAGCCCTGCTGAGATGGGGAGGCAACACAGCCTCCTCATATGGTTCTCATTTCTCAGAGCTCCCTGGAGTGGTCATAAGGGACCTGAGAACTCAGGGACAAGGGTGCATGGGGGTGATCTGTACTCTGCACCGTAGCTATGTGGCTAGATGAGTGGCTCAGGGACAGGGGAGTATGTGGTATGTAAGATCCCAGGGCAGCTGTTAGCGTGTGAGAACACGGACATGAGAAGAGGGTCTGTCCAGCAATGTGTGCACATGCACCTGAATGCAGGTCAGAGGGTGGGTGCATGTAATTGCGTGACTGGGTAGGGGGTGCACTGGGGGTAGTTTAAGTACTGGGTGTGTCAAGGGGATGAAGCACAGGTGTAGGAGCTTGTGGGCCACAGGGGTATGTGTGAGAGAACGTGCATGTGTCAGTGTGAGCGTGTGTGAGAGTGGATGTGCATATGTCAGTGTGCGTGCAAGTGTGTGAGAGAACATGTGTGTGTCAGTGTGTGTGTGAATGAACATGCCTGTGTCAGTATGAGCATGAGTGTGTGAGTTTGTATCAGTGTGAACATGACTGTGTGACTGAATTTGTGCGTGTCCGTATGAGTGTGAATGTGTGTGTATGTGTGTCAGTGTGAGCATGAGTGTGTGTGAATGAGTAATGAGAGACTGTGTATGTCAGTGTGAGGGTGAGTGTGTGCAAATGAGTGTGTGAGAGAATGTGTGTGTTGGTGTGAGGGTGAGTGTGTGTGTGAGAGAGAATGTGTGTGTGAGGGAGTGTGTCTGTGGAGGTGTGGGGTTACAAGTGTGTGGGGAAGTGTGTGTATGTGTGTGTGTGTGTTTGTGTGTGCGTGTATCATAGACAGAGGCTGGGGGTGTCTGACAGGGCGAGTGGGCTATATCCCCCAGCCCCGGGGGACAGTCCTGGGCAGGGTGACATCACTGGGCAGGAATAGCACTTGAGCTCATCTCCTGGATGTGGATCCGAGAAGGTCGCTCCGGAGGAGCCAAGTCTGGGCTGTGAGGAGGACACAGTCTCTTCAGAGCATGCCTCTGCCCACAGAACCCCTGGGACCAGGGGGTAGAAGGAAGGGTCCTGACTCATGACACCTCAGGGTCACAAGGCTCTTGGGTGGGCAGGTGGGGGGCAGCCCAGAGGGTGGTGGTCATGGCTCAGACTTAGGGCAATGGCACGACCTGGGGCAAGCCACGGCACCTGTGCCCACCTCTGACGTCAGGGACTCACACCCTCTTTCAGGACTGCATGAGGGCTGGTGCCTGGCAGCTCTGGTGTGGCTCAGCAAGCACTCTGTTCCCACGGAGGCTGAACACGGCCAGCCAATCCAGGCAACAGTGGGCATGAAGCCCCTCGCTCCAGGACCCTTACCGGCTCGGTGGCAAGTCAGCCAGGGACCCGGCTGACATCTGGAAGCCACACTGACCTGCCCACCCTCTCTGGCCCCAGATGCAACCACAAGACCTCTGGGGTCTCTCTCCTCCCCTTCTCTGCCACCCATCCCTGGCTCTCAGTCACCATGGCAACTGCCTGGGTTCAAGCCACCATTATCTCCTGACCAGACCAACACAAAGGCCTACTTCCTGGTCTCCTGCCCCTGCCTTGCCTCACTGACACACTCCAATAGGCCCCTGCATGTGCACACCCTCTGGGCCTTCTACAGGTCACGCTCACCCATGTTCCATCCCAACTCCCCTCTAGCCTCGCTCAGGCCAGGTTTCTGGGTCCATCTCCAACCAGCCCCAAGCCAGGGTGGAGAATGGAAGCCCGTGCTATTTGGCTCCAGATGGCATGGACCCAGTCCCTGGAGTCGGGAAAGAGTCAGCATCCCAGAAGCCCAAGAGCCAACAGAAGGGACAGTACTTGCTAAAGGCCCACATGGCCCCTGTCCTCCCTCCCTGCTGTGTGGGTTCACCTGAATGTGCTGATGACATGTCCCAGTGAGTGTGGGAGAGGGCTGAGGACAGGGGTGTCTCCAACACAATGGCCCAACCATGCGCAGCACTAGGACAGAAATTCAGAGTACTCTCCACCTGCCCTCACAGCCCAGGTCCCAGGGAGCACAGGTGTGGACAGGTTGGTGAGGGTGGCGATGCTCTTGGTACCAAGCTCAAGCCACCTTCCCCCACCCTAATGGGTGGGGCGCCCGTCCTCCCAGCTCCTGTGAGGGTACCTACTAACAACTTACAGCCATGACTTTACTGAAGAAGTGCCCTCAGCATCTGGAAATAAATGCCAGGAAGGTTTATGCTCCATCCTAAATGAACCCCCAAGAGTAGTCATTGACCAAAGATTGACCATTACAAGGTCCAGTCCCCTTATCCCAAGGAGGGTGGCTCTGTAGTGTCCTTTACTCTCCAGTACTCCCAGTGGGATCCAGGCTGAGACCAGACTTCTCCTAAAACCACACCTTTGCTTGGTTTCTTCCCCTTTCTGATCCTGCTTCCTTCCCTCTGTTCCAGATTTCCCCTAGAAGTTCCCTCTGTAAATCACAAGCACTGAATCCCTGCCTCAGGCTCTGACTCTAGAAAGCAGCCTAAGCAGTGAGGGTGGCAGCAGGAAGGCTGAGTGGAGACAAGGCAAAGAGACCCCCAGAGGACAACGGAGGTCCAAGAACAGCTGAAAGCAAGAGGAAGGAGACTGGGGTGTGTAGAGAAGGGAGCTGCTGGGGAGAAGGCTTCCCCTTGGAGCTATGCCCTTCACTCCCCATAGTAGGTGTTGGAAGGCACCAAATGACATTCAGTGTCAACCTGGAGAAAAATAGGGGGGCAGTCGTCAATCCCATCTCCCCCTAAGAAAATGCAGAGCCAGTCAATAAAACTAATCATGGTCCTGCGGCATACCAGGCCCTCCTCCAGGTGTGGGGGCTGCAAGAAACACACACAGTCTGGTGAAGGCCCAAGTCCTTCAGCCCCACCCACCTGCCTTCCCTCCCTCCTTCCTTCTGTCTGTCCTTTCTTTCCAGATCAGCTCTCAGCCTCCAGATCCTTCCAGACCCTGTGTGCAGTAGATTTAATAGAACAACTAGACATTCTTGGAATTCTAAGAGAGGAATAGAAGGCAAAGAGCTCTGGAAAAGCCCAGAAGAGGGAGGTAATGAGTCAGACTACAAGTCTGAGAAGGCTTTGGGGAGGAGACCTCAAAACTGTGCCCTGAGGGAGGAGGGGCCACAGGTGTAAAGGGATCTGGACGTGGGTGAGGGGATGGCTGTCATTTTGGGCTGGCAGCATCCAGACTCTCTCGCAGTGCCCCCAGATATCTTTTAGAACCTCTCCTTACCCAATCCTGGGACCCTCTTGGCAGAAGGAGGTGCCCAACTCCAACCACAGAAGTCTAACACACCGGCTTCCCCTCTCTCTGCCCTAGGGGAACCCCAGATGGACATACAGATCTGAGCTGGGCTAATCAGATGCTCCAGCCCAGGATTTGGGGTCTTGAGAGGCACCCACAGGCTGAGGAAGGGTACAGGAAGGAGCAGCTGGGAGGCAAGTGACCAGCAGGTGAGCACATGGTCTCTGATGAGTCTCCAGAGAATCCTCCAGATCACCCCTCCCCCTTCTTAATAAACACAATGCAAGATTTGGTGCTTGTCAAGCCTACTCCTATTTTTTTGTCCTATAATCTGGAGACATACATCTGTGGATATGAACAGTATTGCTTTGACTGGTTTTGCATCTTATACGTGGTGTCAGCCATAAGTCTCCTTTTTGTACTTTGCTCTCTGGCTCAACATTGTATTTTTCGAGATGTATCCATTGACTACTACAGATGGCACGGCAAAAACCCATCTTGTGTGTCTCTTGGTGTCCATGAGTATCAGCAATTATGAGAATTTCCCTCAGCGGTGGTTTCACCATGGAGCAGAGTTCACGTATCAACCACTTGGCCAGACGTTCTCGCTCACTCCCTAGACCAGGTCCTCCCAACTCTAATTGTTCTGCGAATTCCCATGGTCTCTTGAATAAATTTCCTTTTTCTCAAGTCACTCAGAATTGAGACTGGCCTGAATGAGAACCATCCACTGACCACAGACTCGTAAGTGCTACCAAATGGGTATTGTTTTGAGTCATTTTGGGGGTGGTTTGTTACATGGCAAGCACTGACACAGATAGCTGTCTCAATGTAACCGCCAGCCAAAAGCACCCATCCTGCTCTTTACATATGAGCCCAGCCCCATGACAGAGGGAACGTGGGATAACAAAAGAACCACACCAGGACAAGTTAGGTAGAGCATTCTCATGCAAAAAAAAAAAAAAATGGCTGTCAGAGCCCTTCAAATAACATCACTAAACTGGGGCTCAGAGTAACTGGCACGTGGTCCCAGCACCCCACCCCCACACACTGGATTATTATGAGATGCAGGGCAGGTCCCTTTCCATGTCTGAGTCTCAGTATTCCTACCCATAAAATAGGGTACTGGCCCCTAATTCACAGGCATATATGAGGAGAGAGTGAAATAACGGACTCTGGCAAGAGCTGGATTTCAGCTCCTCTGCCCCCCAGTGGGTTGAGTGACGCAGAACCAGCCCCCGGTCCTTTCTGGATCTCTTCACCTGTTGTTTGCCAGTCATCCTCACTACTTTGGATTGGTAGAGTAAATGACAGAGTGGATGTCAGATCTCTGCGTCAAAAAGGACGCTTTTGATGGCAAGTAAGAGAAAATGGAATTTTAAGTCAGAACTAAAAGGGGGTACTGATTAGACATATTAAATCACGTAACAGGAAAGTCTAAGGGTAGATGACTGTAGGCATGTTCGGTCAAGGCTCCAGCTTTTTCTCTGTGGCTCTTCTTCTCTACAGCCCTTTGGGTGTTGGTTTTGCCCTCGGAGTGATCTGTCCCCATGGGCTGGTTGGCTTAGGCACTCATGGACCCAACACTGTGATAAAAGGGATGGGATTGTGCCAACTGGCTTGGACCAATCCACATCCATGCTAGAGCTAAAGTGGAGATAGTCACCTCCAGAATCATATGCCCACTGCTTAGTGGGGAGTGGGGGAGGATTGAAAGTTAGGATTGCCATAACGAGGACGCTGGCAAGTGCCTGGTCCTATGACAGACACATTGCATAAGATGCCACCTCAATGATCCCCAGTCCCTGTCTGGGACTTAGTTTCCCTTGTAGTAATACAAGAAGCTGCCTAGATGTTGTCTATAGACCTCCACCACCCCTCACAGCCCCAGCAACTCACAGAGCCCAGGCTTCGATGGACCAGTCTGAGTCTTAGGTGGGAGGCTAGAGACCATCACCTGCCATTCATGGGGTGGAGTGGACTCCACGGGCAAATGCTTCTGAGCAGGACAAATGGCTAGAGCATTGTTTCTCTGTCACTGGGTGAATGATTTCCCAGAGCTTATGGGGGTGGGTGAATGATTTCCCAGGCCTGCCAAGCCCTCCCCAAGACTATAATTGTGTTTCTGGTGACAAATTCTTGATCAGAGGCACCCAGCAAGGGCAAGGTTGTGGCCAACTCCAGTTCACACATTTCTGGGGTCATCTCTCTGCTATCTAGGCACCTCCTGTCTGCTGCAGAAGAGTCAGGAGTGCCAACCCTGTATCTACATCTCTATCATCTCCTACCACACAGTTGTTAGCCACGTGTGGATACTTCGATTAAAATCAGTCCTCAGTCACACAAGCCACATTTCGACCACTCAGTGGCCAGATGGTTAGTAGGTACCATTGGACAGTGCAGACATCAAAGCTTCCCACCACTGCAGAAAGTTCTACTGGCCAGCCTACCTCCAGTAGAAATTCAGTGGGAGACATCAGGCCAGTCCCTCTCAGCGTCTACCTGTCCTTTCCAGCTCCGAGCCTCAGTTTCTTCCTCTGTCAAATGGGGATGATGAGACAAGCCTTAGAGGGATAAATTCATGAGACACAAGCTGGGGAATGCTAAGCCAAGGTCCAGGAGCTACTGGAACATGGTCTGGAGCCCTGGCTCTTGCCATTCCAGATGTGTGGCAGAATAAATGCGACAGGGGCGTTTGAGCAGATGTGACGCAACAGATTTGGCTGGGTCTTCACCCAATAACCATTCATTCTTTCTGCTTATTTATAAGATACTCATTTTTCACTGGAGCTAAAATGCGTGGTCTGGGAGAATGAAGGATGATTGGTCCAGCTGTTCTTGCCGCCCTCATTGTCATTCGCCGGGGAATGGTCAAGGGGTAATTATGTGATGTCAGGGGGAGTCTGCTGGAAGCTTCTGGGAAAATATCTCCTGTCTGATAAGAGACATGCACAAGAGAAGGATGTCCCATCGTACCTGGCTCTCACTTCCCACTGTGACTCCATGGTGCCTGGTGCTTTAGCAGCCATTTTGGAACCACGAAGCACACCCTGAAGAAAAGTGAACATGCTGACGGGGCCACATGGAGAACTGTGTCCCTGATATGTTTGTTGAGTCCCTGAACCCACGCTGCTGCCTCACCTCCAGACTTCGAGTAAGGCAAAAATAAATGTCCTTGAGGGGTGCACTTCTTGCAGCCAAAGGCATCCTGAGCGATTCCCATGCAGGAGTGAGTCAGGTTGGCATGACGTACAGGTCTGTTCCCAGCAGAGGGGACAGTATGTGAGAGGGGGCAGAGGTGCGGGAGGGGTGCCACAGCCCTGGGCGTGGGAGAACCGCCTGTGGTTGAGGGCTGTAGCTCCTTCCGGACCTGGGCGAGTCCAACGTGGCTGCAGGCTTGTGGGCCTGGGGGACAGTGGAGCATTTTAAGGACCAGCTCCGGAGTTACAGGGTGAGTTATGGGGAGGGGTGGGGCGGACTGGAGGAGCTGTGGGGAGGAGGCCAGGGAGGAGACGGATGGGAAGACAGGGAGGAAGTAAGAGGGAGGTTGGGGAGGAGGTGAGATATTTGGGAGGGGAGGGAGCGAGCAGGTGTTGGTGACTGAAGGACTGAGGTGAGGCGCTGAAGAGAAGCTGAGGATGCCTTGGGAGGGAGAGAACTGAGGACCTGGCCCCAAGGACAAGGACACCTGACAGAGGGAAGAAGCAGACACAAAGGTCTGAGAAAAGACCAGGTAAAGGCAGAAAGGGTTTCCAGCAGGAATGGGCACAGGCAGCCTCCCTTGCTCCATGGCAGGAGGGAGCCTGACAAACCCTAAGCTAGACGGCATTCCTCCTCCGGTCTACACCCTCCCGAGGCCGTATCTATAGTACGCTTTACATGTATATACAGTTGACCCTGAACTACATGGTGATTAGGGGTGCCGACTCCCGTGCAGTCAAAAATCCATGTGTAACTTTTGACTGCCCCAGGCACTTAACCCCTAAGAGTCAACTGCAGACCAGAAGCCTTATAGATAACATAAGCAGCCCATTAACACCTTTTCTGCCTGTTCTATGTATCATATGCTATATTCTTATGATACAGTAAGCTAGAAAAGAGAAAACGCTACTAAGAGAAAATACATTTATAGTACGGTCCTGTATTTATCAAAAAAAAAAAAAAAAAGATCCACTTACCATTGGACCCGAGCTGTTCAAACCCATGGTGTTGTTCAGGGTGTTGACTGTACTATGGATTCTTCCATATTTAACAGCTCGAATCAGCTCCTTGGGTGCAGGGCTTCGTGTCTCTTCTGTTGGCGGCTGTACCCCCAGGGCTCAGAAGAAGGCCTGGCCTAGAGGAGCAGTGGAGGAAAATTCATAGAACCAATGAAAGCATGAGGGTCCAGGAGAATAAAGATTACCAACCGTCCTTCTGAGCTTGGCAATGACTCCAGAAAGTGGAAGGTAAGGAATTGGAGGCAGCAGGTAGGGACAAATCACCAGTGAAGGGAGAAAAGAAGCAGGACAAGGACAGCGTGGAGAAGGAAGAGAGGGAGGCCTTTCTTCTCCAGATACAGGCATTTGGCGCAAGTTTAAATGCTGATGGAAGGAGCCAGGAGAGAAGGGGGAACTCAAGACACAGTGGAGAGGATAACCAATAGAGGCTGGCCAGTGGAGGTGGGTTGGAGAGGGCCCCAGAGCCTTGGACCGCTGTACTGGCAGGAGGGAGAACTAGGGTTGGGTGTAGGAAGTCTGTTTGTTGTGTTTTGTTTTGTTTTGTTTTTCCCATCCCTCTGAAACTGGTCCCCATAATGGGAATAAGCAGGAGAGTTCATAGTAACATGTGGTATTTATCAGGCGCCTACTTGTGGCCAGGCCCTGGGGAAAATCTGCCTGGAGCTACAACTAAATACCAGGAGAATCTGAGTCTCTCTTTGCAACACTCCCTCTTTAGGGATAATGAGAATCTTGTAAATGTTGGTGTTTCCTCCTTTACTTGGCTACTAGGAAGCTCAAAGCTGAACCCGAAGGGCAGCTTTTAAAACTAGGTGGAGAATTGTGTGGCCCATGTAGCCCCATTCTGACTTCCTTCCCTGGCTTGATGGCTAGTTGGATTTCTATCTTGTCTTGCCTGGAAGTTTTCGCTTGTCACTGCATGTTTGTGGGGCTGCAATTCATAGGAAATGTAACTAACAGTAAATTAAAACACAATAGTGGTTTATTTTTCTCTCTCATAACCGGAAGCCAGGAAGTATATAGATCAGGCCTAGATACACACTCCACCCTACCCTCAGGGGCCTGCATCCCACCTCACTCTACTCCACATTCCTTCAGGCATGCTCCTTGTCCTCATGCTTACAAGGTAGCTGCAGAGTTCCAGCCTCAAATCCAAATCCCAGGCAGAAGAGAAAACAACATCCAGAGGATAAACAGTAAAATGAGTTGCCTAAAAGCTCCTCCTAAGTTCTGCTTAGAATTTGTAGGCTAGGTCGGGTTCCCATGCCCACTCGTACCTCCAGGGAAGCTGAGAAATGTAGGTAAAGAACTAGGTGTAGTACAGCTCCGAACAAAACCAGAGTTCCATTACTGAGAAAAGGGGGAGATGGATATTGGTTAGGTAGACAGCAGTATCTACCACGGTTACCTCGATTTTTCTCTTCCATCCTTTATAGAAGAAAGAAACATATGAACATTGCAATGGAGCATAAAAGCCCAACCGTTTTTCCAGGTAACCATAAACCCTGTGTCTGTCTAATCCGTGGTTTTGTCTTCAGTCCCTTAAAAAAGAACCAAGTGACCAAGACATCTCTCCCATGGACATGTCTTTATTCCCATTTTATAGGAGGGGAAACAGATCTTCTTCAGACCTTGACGAACATCAAACCACGCAGGCATTGGACTTGAGGTTCTTTTTCTGCAGAGGAGGAGATGTGGTCCAGAGATATTAAGTGACTTGCCCAAGGTCCTACCACAAGGTCATGGCAAAGCCTGCAGGCCGGGTATGTGGAGATAGGGTTCAGGTGGAAACTGGCCTGGACAGAACTCAGCCCTGAAGGTTGTCTAAGACAAGATTTCTGCATTTCCCCCAAGATACTGAAATTGAATGTTGGGTTAGACACGGATCCGGTGATCTGGGACCCTGTGAGTCAAACAGCTGCTGTGGGGTCCGGAAAATAAAGAAAATAATTAATAATAACTTTCAGCCCAATTCAGGGTGAAACCAGTAAACAATGAACTTGAGTGGTGGGAAAAAAAAAATTGTTTTCAACTAAAAGTCCATTTCCTTGGGTCAAAAGCATTTTCAACAGGATGGTTTCGCAGTAGACCATGAAGACCTGAACATACCCAAAATATGTAATCCCTTAATAAGTGCCAGAGAAACCCTATGTTGGCGCCCTGACAAGCCACCACCCGAATCACAATATGGTTTCAGCCCCCAGAGAGAAATCAAAGTCCCCATTATTAAAATGTGTTATTTATGGCTTCCAGAAAGTCTTCCAGACCCCTGACAGCTCAGGAATGAGCTCAGAAATTAACTCTTTGATATTATCAGGGTCAATCCATCTCTCTGGATTCTTTACCCCATGTTCTTCTTTTTTCTTTTTTTTTTTTTTCCATTCTTTTTCCTGAAAGGCACGTACTGAAGAATTTCATTCAAGGCACAAAGGAATGACGAAGCTGGTTGGGGAGCTGCCTGAGTCCCTTCACTGATCAAACCTCTGATTCATCTGTCCTTTTGGGAGAGACAGAAATGACTTCTCACTTAAATTGAAGGTGACCCTGAGGACAGGAGAACATAGGAGGTGGCCGAGGATAAAGAGCAGGAAGCTGGAGAGCTTTCGGCGACCCCCACATGTCCCACGGAGGCTCAGATGGGACACAAAGCCCAGCTGTGGTCACACAGCAAGACCATGCACCAATACCATGGGAGGTGGAAGAAACCAGAGCCCAGGGGCCAGTGCTTTGGCCTCCTGAAGGTCCTTGGCAAAGTCCCAACTCTGCTTGTACCCTCAGTTTTCTCATCTATAAAATGGCCATGGACATGAGCCCAGTCTATTTCAAACATTTTTTTTTTAAGTCGTTGAACTCCTATTGATTCTTTAAGCAAAACCATTCAAGGAATCCCCAAAATGTATTTTTTCAAAATGAAAAATGTAAATTGTTTTCCTCCTAGGAAACCTAGACGCCAAAGGACCCCCGGAAGTCTGTGGTTTCCACAAAAGCTTGAATTTCAGGCAGGAGCTGAACACTGAGATACTTCCAACGTGGAATTCTGGGTTCTGCAGTTGAGGGAAGCTCTTCTTCCAGCCTCGAACTGAATTTGACCATGTTGGCCCTCAGCAACAGCAGGGCCCCTCCTCCCCTCACTCCAGCTCCATGCACCCCACACAGGTCTCCCCGGTGCACAGATGGGCCCTTGCTGCCTGAAGGGACCCCGCTGGGAAGTGACAGAACAAGCTTGTCTTGCCTGATTATGGGGGCGCTGAGCCCCCTCCCAGCTTACCTTTCTCCAGGGGCCATTCTAACCAGGGTAAAGCATGGGAAGTCTTGAGAACCAGAATGCTGGCTGGCAGCCCGGGAGACCTTCGGTTAGGTCCTATGTGTGTTACCAGCTCGCTGGGTACCATGGGCAAGTCATTTCCCTCCCTGGGTCTCAGTTTTCCCTTCAGGTGCAACACCAGAGAATATATTGGTCAGAGTTATTTTAGATGCAAATATCAACCAACCCAAACTGGCTTTCAAAACTAGAAACGTGGGAACCCTTGTGCACTGTTGGTGGAAGTGTAAACTGGTACAGTCATTATGGAAAAGAGTATGGAGATTACTGAAAAAAATTTAAAATAGAGCTTTTTAGGATCCAGCCATCCCTCTTCTTTTTTTTTTTAAATTTTGTAAAGATTTTATCTATTTGGTTGAGAGAGAGAGCAAGATAGTGAGAGAGAGAGCACAAACGAGGTAAAAGGCAGAAGGAGAAGCAGAGTCCCCGCTGAGAAGGAAGCCCGATGTGGTGCTTGATCCCAGGACCCTGAAACCATGACCTGAGCCAAAGGCAGATGCTTAACCAACTGAGCCACCTGGCCATCCCACTTCTGGGGACATACCCAAAGGAAATGAAAGCAAGATATTAAAGAGATACCTGCACTCCTATGTTCACTGAAGAATCATTCACAAGAGCCAAGATGGGGAACAGCCTAAGTGCCCATCAGCGGATGACCAGATAAAGAGGTGGTGTATATACACAATGGAATACTATGCAGCCAGGAAAAAGAAGGAAACCCGCTGTTAGCAACAACATGGATGGACCTCAGGGGTGTGATCCTAATAAACCCTACAGAGAAAGACGCATACTTCATGGTATCACTTATCTGTGGAGTCTAAAAAGAAAAAAATTCAAACTTATAGAAACAGAGAGTAGAAAAGTTGTTCCCAGGGGCTGGGGATGGAGAAAATAGGGAGAGGATGGTAAGATGGTGCAAGGTGAGTGAGGCCTGAGGATCTAATGTACAACATGGTGACAGAGTTGATAACACTGTATTATATAAGTGAAATTCACTAAGAGAGTAGAACTTAAATGTTCTCACCACACACACACACACACACAAAATATGTGAGGTGGTGAATAATGCTAATCAACTAGAAGAGAAGAACCTTTCCACCATGTACAAGCATATCGAGTCATCATATCACACACTCTCGGTACGTTGTGTATTGTGTCAATTATACCTCAATAAAGCTGGGAAAAATAAATAATTTAAAATGCTTAAAAATTACATTAAAAATGCCTGGCACTCCCGGATTGCATTCATGTGGCTCCATGCTCCTAGAAAGCAAGAAGGCATCCCTCTGAGCAGAATCTCAGGACTGAAGCTAGTTGGCCTGTCTAAGGTCATGTGACCCCACACTCACTGTGGTGAGGGCATAGTATTTTTTCTGATTGGCCATGCCTGGGTCATATGCTCCTGTCTGAAACCTAGAGTGATAATCTACTCCCCTTCCAACCCATATTGTCCCCCAAAAGATAATAATAAATTCCCCCTAAGGAGGCCAACTGAGTGCTGGAAGGCCAAATTCACAAGAGTCTCCAGCTCAAACTAGATCTCTTGCAACACCCACTTCCTAATGCAGAAGAAAGTGCACATTGTTTTGTTGAAGGAATTGGGTCATCCAGAACCCCATTCACACACTGCCTTTCCTCTCTCTGTGGATCCCAGCTGGGATGTTGGAGGACCCATCCAACTCCCTCGAAGAAATGTTCTGAGGGCCTCTGGAGGCTAGAAATCGTGGTCTGTACTGCCAATGACAGCCTGAGATCAGGGACACTGTGCCAAACTGTCCCTTCCTGTTGACAGACCCTGAGGTCATCTTGCCTAACCTCCCATCTGACACCTAAATCCCTCTTCAAAAAGCAATCTCTCCACCCTCCTTCACGCCTCCCTGGTGAGGGCCCTCACTCCCCTGGCACTTATTCCACTAGGTGCTATTGTCTGTTCAGGCTTTACTCCAGCCTGTGAGCTTTGCAAGGGCAGAAGTAGTGCCTTTTTCCAATGTTGTGGCCCCAGCCTAGTGCAAGAAGGCTTGGTAAATACTGAATGGATAAGTAGTGGGTGAATGAATAGATGGACAAATGGATGGATGCATGGATGCATGGATGAGTGGTGGATGATGGGTGGATGGGTGGATGGATGGGTGGGTAGATGGATAGATGGGTGGATGGATGGACAGATGGACAGATGAGTGGGTGGATGGTGGGTGGATGGGTGGATGTATGGGTGGGTAGGTGAATGGATAGGTGGATGGATAGATGGGTGGGTGGATGGGTAGATGAGTCAGTGGATGGGTGAGTGTGTGGGTGGTTGGATGGATGGGTGGGTGTGTGGGGGTTGGATGGACAGATGGGCAGGTGGATGGATACATGGACAGATGGATGGATGCATGGATGGATGGATGGAATACATATACTGAGATAACCCATCTCTTTCCAAGAAACTAGGACTAAAGATAAGCATTCATTCCAACAAAGCCACCAGCTTCTCGCAGTGCCATGCACATATACAGAGAGTGTCCCGTCCTTTGCCCTCTGATCCACAGACTTGCCTGAACTGTCCCACCCTCATCATCATTTCAGGACAGCCCTGCAGACACTGAGGGAGATAGTAACTGGGACTCCTGGGGCTGCCTCTCTAAGTCGAGTGGCCCAGCTTCTCTAATTGCTCCCCCTGAAGTGGAGTCTCTAGTGCCTGGTGACCTGCTCAAAACATATCTCAGCCTATACCTGTTCTTCCCTCAAGGATCTCAGCTATAGCACTTAGGGAATTCTGAAGGATGGACGCAGCAATCACCTTCTTCCTTCTAGGCTCTATGCCTTAAGTAATATGGCCTGGGGCACATTTGCTTGTCTGTACCACAGGGACTGAACTCCTGGCCACCATGGACAGTGCTAAGCCATACCTTCTGGTTCTGGCCACACATAGTTTGCTTCTTGGACCCAAGTCCTGGGATTCATGTTAATTTCTAGTCAGATTCATTTTGCATGAGTCCGGACAGTGTGACAAGGCCATTCTGATTCCTGAGTCGGTCTACGGCCTGTCCACAGCTTTGGGCCATCTCCATCTTGGCCCAGGTTCCATTCTTTGAGCAGCCATGGGCAGGACATGGTAGCATTTCCTATGAAGAAGCCATGGCAGAGGAGGAGGGGGATTAGTGAAAGGAGAGCAGCACACTGTACTTGCAGTGAGTACCTGAGTCAGACTGACCTTCAACTCTGCTCCAAGCATCTTCTTTTCCATCCTTCACTTTCCCCCTTATCCTGGCCTCTGTACTGCAGTCCCCCTCCTGCCAGAAGCTTCCCAAAGACTCAATTCTACTTTCCCCCCAAGAATCACTGACAAATACATGAAACACAAGCATGTTTTTATGGTACACATGGGGAAACTGAGGCCTGTAGAGAAGATGCACCTTGCCTAAGGTCTCCCAGGGCATCAGGAGCCATATTGGATTCCACCTCTGTTGACGTACTGCCACCACTTCCCGTGCAGGGCTGTGCCGTGGTGGGCAAGGGGACCAGTTTCCAGGGTGGAATCCCAGCTCCAGCCTCCAAAAGCCAGGCGACCTCAGGCAACGACCTCTCTGGGCTCAGTTTGCCCAGTTGTAAAGTGGGGATAGTTCAGGACTTACTCCACACTATTCAGGTGTTCTGTGGAGTAAATGAGATAGTCTGTGTCAAGTGCATGACCAGTGCCCCAGGCACAGAAACAGCAAGAACTCTGCATGTTTTCACCATTATGAGCCAGGTGATACATTGTTGCCTTTTTCTTCACAATATACATGCTGCTTATTATTATACACACTATTCCCATTTTACAGCTGGGAAAACAGAGACTTGGAGAACAAAGGCAAGTCTGCAGCACTGCTTATCCTCAGACTGCCCAGTGCGTGTTCTACTCTTGGGTCACTGCACACTTGCTTCCAAGTTCGTGGTTATTCTAATCCTGATTTCCAGGTGTGCCAGACTGGGCCTGAAGGAAACTGCAGGGAATGGCACAGAGGGGGTTCATTTTTCCCATCGAGAGAGACTGGGGCTGGCCTTCAGCCTGTGTTATTGCTACTTTCCCTTGATACCCCCCCATTCCCCTGAAAGAGCTGGACCTTAAGCAAGTAAAAAATATATACAGAACAGACAGATTGCAAAAGTGCCAGTTCTATGGTAAAGACAAGCAGGACAGCGAAGAGATGGGGGTGGGCAGGTATATATGAACAAGGACGACCAGGGGGGACCTCTCAGGAAATAGAGTATGAGTTCTTAAGAAAAAGATAGATCATGCCTATCCAAAGGAAGAGATTCCAGAGAGCGGAAACAGCAGGTGCAAAGGCCCTGAGGCAGAGATGTTGGACGTGTTTGAGAAAAGCAAGGTCACCAGCATGGCTAGAAAGCACACAAAGAGGCACAGAGAGGGAGGAGACGAGGCTAATATTAAGGATGCCCAAGAAAGCAGTCTGCCTCTGTGGGTGGTATATCAGCTCTTCCAAAGCATGCTTGAAAAGAAAACAAACATGGCACAGATCATTTTCAAGCCTAGAACACTGCACACAAACACACCACTGCTGGGAATATGAACTGGTATCCAGAATCAAACATTAAAAACGCACATCCTTTGACCAGGCAGTTTCAGCCACAAGAGCGATGGGGTATATTCATCATAGCCAGGAATATCTAGACAACACCTCAATGTCAGTGGAGGGCTGAGCTGTGTGTGTTGTTATTTCATGTCAAGGCCTCAAGGTATGATGTGGCCATGACATGATGTAGAGAAATATTCACCAACATGGGAAGATGTGTACTCTGTACCATTAGAGTGAAAAATGGTGTGGTCCCTCCTCTCTAAGTATAAATTTGCACAGCCACAGTGAAAGGGGCTAGAAATGCAAACGACCATCTTATGGATCATCTAAATTCTAAAAGGCCAGTTCTGTGGGAGGAAATTGCAGGCAAGTTTTCTCATCTTCCTTCTGTTCGTCTGGGTTTTTTTCCCAAGGTGACTTCAAGTTCCCTGAGTTAAAAGGGAAACTTTAAAGAGACTCATGGCTCTGTGGTCCTGTAGCCAAGTTGGCCTCCTGGGCTGGTGGGTGCTGGCCTGTGGCTCTGGGGGAAGTGGAAGATACGGTGGTCACCTCAGCCATCCGCAGCCCTCTGTGACAGGCTGACCCCCATCTGAGTGCTCTAATAGGCCATTCTCCAGGGCCTGGGGGAGCCCACGCTACCCTGGCCTGAGCCAAGGGGAGGGGGGTAGGGAGATGCAGGGCAGGAAAAGGACAAAATGCATAGGCAGCCAAAATGCCGTACCATCGGGGTCCTGCACCATACGGCTTTCTTTCCTGTCTCCAGCAACCCACTCTGGGAGATATTGCTGACCCTGCTTTACAGATGAGGAAACTCAGCGAAGGGGTCCAACCCACCCAAGTTCTCATGGCTAGGCAGTACTAAAGCCAGGACACAAACTCAAGCCAGGAGGACTCCAGGGGACATGGTATGGCCAGGAGTCCACATGCACACACTCAGCATCTCTCAACTCTTACCCTACGCCAGACCCTGCACAGGGCAGGTTGGTGCATGCCCTTGCCACAGCCTCATGGTGGGCAACTAGGCACAGAGAGGGTAAGCAGCTTACCTGCAGCCACATATCCTGCAGGTGGCAGAGGCTAGGGCTCCAACTCCCCACTAGACCCTCCAGCTTCCACAAGCAGTAATTTCAGAGAGAGCCAGAAAGAATGCCATCCCCATCCCTAAGGACTAGGTGGGGAAACTGAGGCAGTTGTGGGTGGTTGCTGGGACCTGCTGATGACCCCCTTCCCAGGCACTGCAGCCTTCCTGCCTTACCCTCCAGAAACTAAAGATTTGGGGTGGGGACTGATCAAAGTATTCACAGAGGTGCCCCCAGAGCCATGGAATCCCACAAGGAAGCCCAGAGAGGGGTGGTGACTTGCCCAAGGTCACACAGCACAACAGCGAGGCAGGGCCCACAGACTTCCCTTCTCCTGGTACTCCGGGCAAGAGTACAGGGGTTGTCAAGGAGAAGGAAGGAGAGAGCCTGCATCTTCCAGGCAGAGAGAGATTCCTCACGTCTGGCAATCACGTCATCGGCCGGGACGCCGCGGCCCCCGGAGTCACCGTCCCCGTCCTTCATGACCTCATCTCTTGGCTGGGCCCCAGCGCAGCGCCTGGTGCCTGGAATCAATACCTCTTGGCAGGGCCCAAGGCCCCCTTGCCTTCCTGCCCTCCCCTCCCAGGCAGCCCTGCCCAGCCGCACATCGACCCACTGCCTGCCTCCCACTCCCAGACAAAGTCCAGTCGTAGCTGCCTGTCGCCACTCACCACAGGCTGGAAGTGAGCCCTGGAATCTTCAAGAAGCTCAGGCTGATTCTCTCCTCCAGGCTCACCTGGGCTGTCACCGCAAGTGGGAAAAGCAGCCTGCATTCAAATCCAAACGCCTCCCCAGACTCCCTGCCCCAGGGGAACAGCTGGCAAGGCCTCCTTGAGCTGCAGTTTCTTATTGTGATGCGAGGGTGATGGATCCACTTTACAGAGTGGCCTTGGGCTTCCACCAGCAAACACAGTGCCTAGCAGACAGTAGGTGCTTAATAAATGCTAAGTCCCAGGGCACGTGGGTGGCTTAGTCAGCTAAGTGTCTGACTCTTGGTTTGGCTCAATTCGTGACCTCAGGGTCCTGAGATGGAGCCTTGCCTCCCTCCGAGCTCAGCAGTGTTGAGGGGGGGGTCGGCTTGAGTTTCTCTCTTCTCCTCCCTCTGCCCCTCCCCCCAGTTGTGCGCAGGCACTCGCACATGCACTCTCTTTCTCAGATAAATAAATCTTTAAAAAATAAATAAAATAAATGTTAAGTCCCTCCTCCTTTAGTCTGAATACTTACAAATGCACCTTCAGGGCCATTATCATACGTAAGAGAAACCAGGCACAGAAGAGAGGGACAGGGCCTAAGGGGCTGGGTAGGGACCTTCCCATCTGTAAAGTGGACATCCGGGGAGGGTCAGGCGGAAACAGGTTTAGAACCCAGCACTGTATAACGTCAAAACGCTGCAGCTCAGGCCTGGGCTGCAAAGGCCCCTCAGACAACATGTCCCCCAGCCTGCTCTCTGCTCACAGGTGGGAAAACCCACCACGGCCAAGAAAAGTGAAGGCAAGCTCAAGTTCATGGACCAAGTCAAAGGCAGAGGCAGAAAAACGGGGGCTCGGTGTCCACCCTTCCAGGCCAGTTCGGATGGGACGTCTTCGGGTCCCGGGACTGGAGGGTACCATGACAGGAAGAGCCCTCACATGTGACCTTCAGCCAGTGCCCACGTTCACTGGGCCCATGGGAAACCCATCTCCCTGCGTCAAGCTTTACCAGGAAATGGTGGCTTCACTGGGGCGGGTCCCTGCTGCCCGGGCCCCACAGCTTCGGGGCAGTGGGACAGGGTGAGAGGGGCAGGTAGTAGGAAGGACCTGATGAGACATGGCTACAAAATCAAGGCCCAGGTCCCACAGCAAGAGCAGAGATGAGAGAAACCGTTCTGGCCGGGCAGACTGCAGGGAGTGGTGGGGACTTCGGTGAGTGGGACAACACGTGCCCCATCCAAAGGGAGGTGGACTTCCAGTCATTGCCATGTGGAAATGTGGGTCTTAGGGA
Organism: Lontra canadensis; assembly: GCF_010015895.1. NCBI lineage: Eukaryota > Metazoa > Chordata > Mammalia > Carnivora > Mustelidae > Lontra > Lontra canadensis. The sequence continues at coordinate 553,760 of NW_022631223.1, forward strand.
CTTCTGGGTTGTTGTTAGAGTATTGTCAAGAAAAGCGATAAATACAGATTTTAATTAAGAGCTCCTCCTTGAAACCCTGAAAACATAGTCTCAGACTGAATGCAGGTGCTGGCTAAAGGAGGGCCCTGCAGAGTGGGCGGGGGTGGGGTGGGTGGTAAGGGGACACAGAAGTAAGCACGATGCACACGAAGGCACCTAGGGAGCAGCAACGTGGACTGCCCCATCGGGGGAGGCCAGCAGGGAACTGGGGGCCTGTTTAGGTCTCCCCATGGGACCCCAGTCCCAATTTCCCTGGGCGTTGGTATACTTGCTTCCCGGGCTCTCCAGAACTCCATGGGACCAGTTTCACCATTGCCTTCCTCCAACTGCTGGAGGGGAGGAGTCCCCGCCACCCTGAGTGGCCCAGCCTGCACTCTGCAGGATGGCATTTGGGTCAGGAGGCAGCCCTGTGGGACAGGGAACCTCCCCAGCACCCTGAGATTCAGGAGCCCCCATAAGCCATGCTGGATATGAGGTGGTGGCTGTGGGTTTGGGATCATTCCTCGTGTCTCTGCTCTCCCAACTGAGAAAGGAGAGAAAGAGGGTCTGCTGAGGGGTGAGAACTGGGACAGCCTGGAATGTGCTCTGCCCTGGGGGTGTGGGCAGTGAAAGCAAACTGTCCCCTCCCTTTTAATCGGGGCACAGCCACTCACGGCTCTGGACTCCGCCAGAGGACCCTGGTGAGTGGGGGCTGCCATGTTGGCCGCATGGTAGGCAAATAATGTGCCCCCCAATGTCTCCATCTGAATCCCTGACGCCTCTGACTGTGTTATCTCACACAACTGAAGAGACTTTGCAGATCCGGTAACGAAGGATATGAGGTGGGAGAATGTTCTGCTTCTCCAGGTGGGCCCAACATCATCCTACGGGGCCCTAAAAGTTGGAAGAGGGGCGGCGGAAGGTCCGAGTCACAGAGAAACCCGAGGCTGCTGGCTCTGAAGATGAGGGGTGAGGCCACAAGTCAAGGAAGGCAGGCGGCCAGCTGAAGCCAGGAAAGACAAGGAAATGCTTCCCCGCTGGTGTTTCCAGAAGGATCACAGCCCTGTGGACACTTAGGAGTCTATCCCCATGAGACCCATTTTGGATTTCTGGCCCACAGAACTATTAGGATAGTGAGTGCATTAAGCCACAGTGTATGTAGCGAGTGGTCACAGAATAGTAGCAAATGACACAGATGCCATGTCTGCTAGAAGAGGGGAGTGGGACAGCGCTGACAGCCCCAGACCCGGGCATGCATCCCCCTGAACAGCACCCTATCCCCCAGAAAGGCCACACGCCTCTCTTGAGTGCAGTCGCCAAAAGTGCACTCGCAGAGGGTGGCCTTGTCTCTCCCAAGCCAATTTGGTCTGTGGCTCCTCACCCATTTCACGTTAACCACTGATTCAGATAACCCAGGGCAAGGCCAACAGGAGCACGGTGTCCTCCTCTCTCAGGAGCGGGCGCAGAAATAGCCCAATCCCAGCAAAGGCCAGAACCTCCCCTGCCTCAGCTAGGAATGCCGCGAGTGAGGACTGGAACTACAACAGCCCCTTTGCCATCTTGAAGGAGTTAAAGCCCAGAGAAGACAAGAAGTAAGAGAATGACCAGTGAGAGCTGAGGCCTGACCCCCCACAATGGCTGTGGAGAAAGCAGAGGGGCCAGAACGGGGAAGACGGAAGCTCCGTGTCACTGAGGAAGGGAGAACAGCCTGTGTGACACTGAGCCACCAGCATCTTATATACATTCCCCCCGAGGCAGCCAGAGGCATCCCATGAAAACCTGGATCAGATCTTAAGCCTCCTCTGCTCAGACCTCCTGGGGCTCCCACCCCATCCCCAGCAGGGCCAAGTCCTTCCTATGGCTACTTGGCCACACCAGCCCATGCCTGCCTCAGGGCCTTTGCCCTGCCTCTGCCTGGCTCACCCTCTCTCAGATGCTCACTGGGCTCACTCCTCCCTCTCTTTCAAGTCTCAGCCCAAGTGTCACCCTTCTGGGGAGTCCTTCCTTGACCACCAGGTATCACTTTCCACCGCACTTCCAGCTTAAGTGGCTCCCTAGACCATTTATTCACTAATATCTTTTGTTAATTGACTGTGCCTCCCCCAGGGCAGGGACTCTCCCTAATGCACACCCAGTGCCTAGAGCACTATCTTACCAGTGCCGCCGGAAACACACCTGAATCCCAACCTGGAGGCGGAGGGCTGGGAGCCCCAGAGCTCAGACCCCGCCCTCCCATCCCCATCCGGGCCCGGAGCCTGCTCTCCGGCGCCCCCCACTGCCCGAGCCGGCCCTTGGCGCCCCGCCTCTGCAGACACAGATGAGTCGGACTTGAAAAGAGCAGGCATTCCCGGGCGCCCCCCTCCCGCCGCCCCTGGCCCCGGGCCTCCCGCGCACGCAGGCACGTGTGCCGACAGGCCGCGCGAGTGGATTCCAGGAGCCAAGGGAGCAGCCTTCCGGGCCCAGAGAGGCTGTCCACCGTGGGGCACCATCTACCCCTGCCCCTGGAGAGCCCCAGATCTGCTACCTGAGAGGGGTGCCCTGCTTCTTGGCACACAGGCAGGCACACACACGCATGTGCCACTATATTTAGAAATTCTACAATCTCACAATTTTAGGATTTTGAAAGTTTGTTTATTCCCATTTAGCCCGCATTGATTCCTTAAAGTCTGGGACACGGCAAACTGTAAATAATCCAGACCCTCAGACCCCTCAGGAATCAAAGCAGAAAGGCCCACAAGATCATTCTAAGACAGTGTTAGACCCCAGCACCATCCTCCCCTTTTTTCTCTGATTTTCAGCTGGGCTCCCAGAATAAAGACCTCATTCCCAGCCTCTCTCTTATTTAGAACTGGTCATGTAACCAAACTCTAGCCATTGAGATTCATGAAAGAGTGCCCAGTGTCAACCTCCAGGGGCCGGTTTTAGGAGAAATCTACTACCCATACTTTGTCTCTTTCTTCTTCCATCCTTCCTTTTCTGCTTAGAACTCAGACGTGATGGCTGGAACTCCAGCAGCCATCTTGGACCATGAGAACCAGATCTCCTTGGTTTGTTAGTATGCCGGTCTCCATATCAGCACTGTACCAACTACCTCTAGGCTTAAATATAAAAAAGATAGAGAATTCTCCCTCATTTAACCCATCACTCTTTGGGGTTTTCATTTACAATCCAACCCCTTGTTGTAGAGATGAGGCAAGTGAGGCCCAAGTCAGGCACAGACAGACCTCTGCAACACCAGACAATGGCTCAGAGGAGGACACCAGCACAGAACTGAGGCACATGCCTTGTCTTCTTGTGATCCCCTGGGTGGGCTCCTCGTTTCTGCTTGAATGGGTCACAGAACCCTCTTCGCTCAAGGTCATACAGGCCAGCACCCTGCCTCATTTCCACTTATGCAGCTGTGGGTGGAGGTAATCTGAGGCCTGGGCTCTATCAGAAGCATCTGTGTGAGCTTGAGCAAGGCCCTCCCCCATCTCTGGGCCTTGTGCGTGCTTCATCAGCCCCAGTCACCTTCCTCCATGTCTTCCTTCCCTAGCCTCCCCCAGGACCCAGGATTCTGGGGTTCTGATCTGCCCTTAAATCTTAAGACCAGACAGAGGTCTTCATAGTTTCCCCTAGCCCAACCCCTGTCCCTTCCCTGGCTTCCCTGGTAGATGGTCATCCAGGAGCTGCTTAGGCCCCCCAGGTGCCAGCAGGAACACTCTCTCCTGGACCATCCACCCCTGCCCTGCTGAGCTCTGAATGGGACACCCGGGCTCCCAGCCATCAGTCCTGACCCTACCTCCTGAGCTGACCTGGGGTCAAAAGCCAGGGCCCCAGGCTGCTCCTCTCCATGCTCAGAGGCCATCCTCCTGCCCTCTGCATCCCGCCTCCCCAGAAGTTCAGGCAGGAGAATGAAGAGAAGAGAATGCAAACTCACCAGGGTTCTCCTTGAGCACCTGCTGGCTCCTATTTACACACACACACACACACACACACACTATACACACACACACACACACACACACACACACACACGGGGCTGCACGAGCCACCCCAGGCCCCACATGCCAAGCCCCGGCTGTTCACAGGGGCACTGAGTGCTTCCCCCAGCTGATCTGCTTTGGTTTTCCTAACAGTTCTCTAAGGTGTACCCAATCATGAAGCCCATTTCACAGGTGAGGAAACTGAGGTGCAGAGCACATTGTCCATGATCGCGACCCTACCAAGTCCACAGTCAACCCAGGTGTGCCAGCCTACAAGACCTGTGCTCCCTCTGGGACCCGCCCCACCTCTCACCCCCAGAGCAGGCCCCAGCCCCTGGGGCCCAGGCACTGGTCCACTGCCTCCAATGCCCCTCCTGGGGCCCTTCCTCGGCCCACGTCAAGACAAGACTCCAACTTGCAGGAGAAATTATGAATAAGGCGAAAGAAAGTTGTCCTGGCCTCTGTGCATGCCTTCAGTATTTAAATTCTTTTTCATAATTATCTCAAATAGTAATTATTGCAGGAGCAGATGTGCTTATCGTAGACAAGAAACCACCTGCCTTCCCATTTTTGTCAAAAGTGGAAACACTGACATTATTTTTGCGATTTGCTTCAATGGCTGTTTTCACTGTAAATACCACCTTAACCACAAGAAAAATACCCTGGGAGACGCTGGAGGTATTCGAGGTTTCAGAGGAATTATTCCAAGAGGGCTATGGGTGTTTCGCGAGGACTCGGAGAGAGAGGGGCACAGAAGCGTATCTTTCCCTCCACACCAAGGGAACAAGGACACCAGCTGACAAGAGGTTTTTACCCCACCGGGAGGGGGGGGTCACACGATATTCCCCAACACCCCCACCTCCTCTCCGCCCTCAGCTCCCACCCCCACCACCAACTCCAGCTCCCTACCCTCGGCTGCCCAGCCTCCAGAAACATCTCCTGTCCTCCCCGAAGGACATTAAAATCAAGGGGCTCCCTTTCGAGCTCTGTCAGAAATGAGGGGGCCCCCATCCAATGGGAAATCTAAGAATTCAAAGACTAAAGGACCAGGTCTCCAAGCATGTAGCATTCCAATATTTGTAGCTCTCTCCTCTCACACACTTGGGCACAGGGCGTGTGCCCAAGAAGAAAAGGGGCATTGGGAGCCACAGCCTGGAAAGCTCCCACCCTTGCCACTCTTTCCTCCCTCTGTCTGAGCTGACTTGTCATCAAGGAAGGAGGTCACCTCCTGGGTGGGGGGTGCTGTGCAAATAGAGCCTACATGGTCCAGGAATGCCCAGTGCTGGGTGAGAGACTGGGGACAGGTAAGCTGTGGCCAGGAGGCTGGCATCTCAGATTCTAACCCTATGTCTGCCTTAGGGGACCCTGGCCATGCTGACAACTCTTTTGGGGTTCCCCATCTGGCAAATGGACAGGGTATCTTAGGGAGGGGCTCCCAGCCTCATTCCTGGTGGGTTCAAGTTAGGCAAACCCCTCCCCTTCTATGAACAGCCCGTCTGTCTCTCTCTCTCAGCTTTACGCCCCCAAGTCATTAATCATTATCATTACACATGATCCTCACTGAGCAGTTACTATGTGCCCGGCACTGTGCTGAGTACCTGGCATGCCTTATGTGTTCTATCCATTTCCTTGCACGGGATTCCCACGCCCTAGCCCTACCATCATCCCCATATCCCATATGGAGAAACTGAGGCTCAAAATATAAGCAAGTTGCCCAAAGCAAGTTAATCAGCAGAGGCACCTGTGACTGCAAACCACCTTTACTGAGACCTACAATGGGCCCCAGAGAGATTGAGCTGTGAGTGTCCCCAGGCCACAGACGCAAGCATCAGGATTTTAGCAGGCGCTGTTCTGGCGGGAGGAGCCGAGGAAAGCTGCAAGGATGGGTACAGAGGAGCAGAGTGGGAGGGTCCGGTCCCCACCCCCAGCTGTCAGAGAGCCCCAGGGCTCAGGGTCAGCCCTCAACCTCCCCCACTCCCTCCCAGGTGTGTCCTCTGCTGCCCCTGTGTGGCCAAGAGAGCTGATGCAGCCTTTCCCAGCTGGGCGACTTGGGGTTCCTGGGAGCCAGCTTGAATGAAGAAGGATTGGCGGGACTGGGAAGAAGGCAAGGGGAGCCTAGGGCATGGAGCACAGTCATCTTGAGTCTCTCTTGCGCCACTTCAGCCACTCCAGCCCATTCGATCCCTGGCCTTTGCCCCACAGGCCCCTCTGTTGGGGACACTCTTACCCTGCCTTTCAGGGGACAGCCACCTCTGCATCATTCAGGTTTCTGGCCCTGCAATGCTGCCTCTGTCTAACCTGGGCTCCCACTGTGGTTTTGCCCTGACTCTGCTCTACTGTCCGTCTTCCCACTTGCTACCCCCCGCCCTCACATCCTAAATCTGTTTATCTGTTTCTCCAGCAAAATAATGTCAGCTCCAGTGTCTGGCACACAGTAGGTGCTCAGTAATGACTTGAACAAATGACTGCATGAACATTCCCATCCAGTGGCCATCCAATAGCCATTCCCACTTGCTCACCCCTAGTACAGGGCAGCTGGGACTAAAATGGGAGCACTTACTCACAAGCTTACATCTTCCTAAGGGTCCCAGCCCTGCCCACAAACCTACTGCCCCTTCTCATCCCTCCTGCCCCAGGACAATCATGCAGAAAATTAGGGACAGTAGCTGGAACCCCTGAGGCTGCACTCATCCTGTCTGGGCTACTCCCCACAGGAAGGAGTTTCCAAGGGTCACTGTATATGTCAGTCCCCTGAAGAGTCTGGACCTGAGCACAGGAACCAAGGAGCTCAGAGAAGAGCAAAATTGAGCAGAATATCCCCTCCCTCACTGCAAGCACAGATCTTTGGTAATGTGGCTTGATAGACACAAACATGTCTTCGTGCTGTTCCATGCTGGTACAGAGAGGACTCTAGAAAATAATCTGGCCTGGATATTGATCATAGAAGAGACATTTAGGCTCAGCCACCTTTGTCCCACCCACCTCTGTCTAGCCATGTGATCTGGGGCAAGCCTCTTGGCCTCTTTGACTTCAGTTTCTCTTAGGTACAGTGAGGGGCTAATGAGAATGGCCACGAAGTTCCCCAGCACCTTGGGAGCCCCCATGTCATTCTGCCAAGCCTGTTGCCTCTCCGCACCTGAAGCACCACGTCTAGTAGGCTTCCTGCTGCTGCGGCTACTGCCAGCCTCCCCCTGCTGCTCAGGGAATGGCAGCCTCAGCAGGGAAGAGGGATGATGTATGGCTGGGAGAGGGGCTGTACCCAGGCTCAAAGGGTCAGCCAGTGGCATTGAGAGCTACCGAGCTAACGTCCACCCACCCAACACCCTTCCAAGATGGCCTGATGGTGGCTGTCACTGTCCCCTCCAGGTGGGGGATGCCCTGTCTCAGGTTCCCCTGTCTACAAGCCTCCCTCATGTGATGAAGCTAGGGGAGGCATCTCATTTTACAGGTGGGGAAACTGGGGCTTGGAGCGTTCAGCCGCTTGCCCATACCACCCACGGTCATGGTCACTACCTAGCACAGATTCTACCCTCTGCGGTTCAACTTGCTGGGGCCTCTCATTTCCCTTTTCTTCCCAGAAAGGAAAGTCTGGGCCCAATGTCTCCTGGACGCTCCCAGCCGTGAGGGTTCCCCCAGATACGTTTCTGCCCTTCCTGGTGCTCTGCTCCACCACTTGTGAATGTCTGGGTTTCTAAGCCCACGAGGCAATGATGAGTAATAATAATGACCACTGCAGAGAGGCAGAACGGCCGCTGCCTCCTTCAGTCCTCACACAACCCTGCGAGGCCAGGACTGTCATTAACCCCATCTCACCAGCCAGGAAACCGCGGCACAGAGAAGTTAAGGGAATGGCCTGCAAAGAGCTGGTAACTGGCAGTGTCGGGATTGGAACCCAGGACCCAGTGTCAGCGTCCACGCGCCACACCTCTCTATGCTGGCTAAGATTCAGAGCACATCCAGGCCAGAATTCGGATGCCGAAAGTTGAAAAGTGCATTATCAGACACGAGAGAGAATAACCTCCTTAATCCAGGGTCCCCACTGTCTCTGCCTATGCTCTCTGGAAAAACGGTGGTATCCAGAAATCTCCAGGTGCCCATGCCCTTCAGAGAAGTGGCCCAAGATGCTCCAAATTCTCTTACCTCTGGGCAGCTGCTTCCTTGACAGGGCAGGGTTGGGGCCTGGCCCCGCTCCCTCCAGCCCCGCTCACATGGGCCTTACTAAGGGGAAGTAGGAGCCAACCCCATGCACTTCTCCAGGGGCAGTGGTGAGTGGTCAGACCAAAGGGAAGGTGGGGCCCCACGTGACCCAGGCGTTGGAGAACTGCTGGGAGACCCTCAGGGCCAGGTTCGCCACTCACTGGCCCTGGGCTGCCTGCACGCGCTTCCCAAGGCGCCGCAGCGCCCTCTGGCGGCGTCCTGCTCCGCCGGCGCCAGGCTCTGGCCTTGGGCGCCCGCGCCCTTCCTGCGGAGCGGGAAGCCGGGAGCAGGGATGCCCTGGGCGGTGGCAGGGCAGGGGCACGCCCCGGGAAGGGAAGAGGCGCTCAAGGCCCAGCTGGGAGCCGCTCAGGGCCAGGGCAGCTGGCGGGAGAGAGCGGCTCCCTGCAGGGCTGGGCCTCACCACCTGCTGGAGAGGGATGACCCTTCAAGGGAGGCCTGGGCTTCCTGCCCTCTCCCCCTTTCGCACCCGCACCCCCACCGGGAGGGGGCAGCAGCCGGGTGGACCGGAAGAGAGCAACCACACCCCTGAGCCCGAAGGTCGCGGACCTTCCGGCTGCAGCTCTGTCCTGGGGAGGCACAGGGAGGGGTTCAACCTCCCTAACCACCCAGTTGTGCCCAACAGGCGGTCCCTCCCTTCCTGCAGCGCCCAAGGGGACAACGGGAACCCAGGGGATGTCCTCAGTTGCAACGACGCTGACAGCGTCACTGTGCCCAGCGGCCCTCCCCAGCGGAACCCACATTATGCCCTAGTGGGCACGGGAGCAGGGCGGTGGGCTCCGCATTGATTTTCTTAAAGCAGAACTGTGTGCAGATGGAAATGCCGGCGCTAGGGGCATGGAGAAGGGCAGGGCCATGGGACATCTAGACACAGAGGGGCGGCCAGATACCCTAGGTTCCTGTCCGCCCCATCCTCCACTCCTCCGCAGTTAACTCCGTCCTTTACTCGGCCCTTTCAGCATCTGCCTCACTAGTAAGACAAAACATAGGCTCAAGGGTAAGAAGGATGGTCAGACTGTAGGTCCCCAGTCTTGGCCACTGGCCCCTCAAATAGCAGAGACCGCAAGCTGTGTTCTCTCCCAAAGCCTGGCAGCAGGTGGGGTGGCCCCCAGAAGGCAGTCCTCCGGGATCTAACAAAGGCAGGTTAATGCTCCCTCTGCTGGAACCCAGCGCTTCTGTTTCCATGGCAACCTCTCTTCCAGGACAAAGCGAGGACTCAGAATTACCCACATCACATTAGCAGGCTGCTGAGGAGAGAGAGCCCAAGCCTCTGGGGGACACTGAGGCAGGACCGTGCTCTGAGTCCCCGGCAGACCACAGTATCTTCCCCATCCCAGGACTCATCACACCACCGTGTCTGTCTACCAGCGAGCCCCAGAGAATAACTGTACAACTAAATATATAAAATAACACCAGTGAACGTGCTTTGAAGGAATTGTAAAAGGATAAGGAGATGGGGAATGATGGGGGGAGCAAGGGCTTATTGTAGATATGAGGTCAGGGAGGAAAAGACCCGATAAAAGGAGGAAAGAAGTCTTATGAATATACGGGAAACAATGTTCTAGAGAGAGAGGACAGTAAGGGCAAAGGCCCTGAGGTGGGAACATTCCAGGTAAGCCCAAAAACAGTGAGGAGCACCACAGTGGGTGTGGAAAGAGGGATGGAGAGGAGGTCAGAGAGGTGAGCAGAGGCCAGAACTCAGAGGTCTTACAGACCACAGAGAGGAATTGAAGTTTATAGTGGGTGCAGTGGAAAACCACGGAGGGTGGGAGGAATTGAGAGTGGGCAAGTTTATTTACAATAAATGTTCAGGCAGCTTTGAGGAGAAAGGGCTGTGAGGACAGGAGGGGCGCAGATAAGGGAGGTGGCAATCTCAGTGTTCCAGGTGAGACATGCTGGCAGGAGCCAGGCTGGTAGCATCAAAGCCAGGGGAGGTGGTTAGGTTCTGAAGTGTTCTGAGGGCTGATTATGAACGAATTGCCAATGGCTGGATGTGTGGAGTTAGTGAGAAGTAGAGACTAGAGAAGAGGCTGGGTTCTAGAATGTTCTAAGGGTCCAGGAAGCCAGATTCGCTGGTAGTTTGGATGTGGGAGGGCGGGTGTTGAGAGAGAGGAGTCTGGCCACTCCAGGCTTCTGAAGGAGCAACTAGGTGACCTGTGGTGTCACCTCCCCCACATCTCTTATCCAACTCAGGTTTGTCTGCCCCTCCCTGACCTCCACCCTTCTCACTATGACTTCTGGACCTCAGTTTGAGACCGGCAAAACCCCTAAAACCGCCTGTTCTCTTACTTTTTGCCCATCTGAGCTGTCACTCACTCGTGAGGAGGCTTCATCTGCAACTCCCAGTGCCTGGAGGGACAGGTGGGGAAAGTGTGCAGGGAGACAGTCCAGCTAAGACCATGGGGATGGGGGTGGGGAGCTCTCCCAAAGTAAACGGAGTGTCGGGGTGTCTAGTAGGACAAGAAGGGAAGGGCCCACCAGGCAGTCACAACAAGTGATGCTCCCTGCAGATGCGCCCAAGATATGCTCTGCCTGAGGGGGCCAGTGGGGGGCTGCTCCATTACACCATTCACACTTGAGGAAACAGGCCCATGCGGGCGGGGAAGTCCTAGCCAATGTGCCTCAGCTGGACCAAGGCTGGGCTGGCCTCAGGCCCCAACCGTGGGGTACTTCCCCTTCACCTGGCTGGTGGGTGGGTGTGGCGGTGAGTTCTCATCCCACAGCAGTGACAGGGTGACTTGTGTTCACTTTGGGACAACAGGGGGGCTGTTGTCTCAGGACGCCTCTGCTCCTCCTGCGCCCCTCTTAAGCAGCGCCTGGTCCTGGGGCCCTCCCTGGTCCCCTGCAGGGGTGGCTCAGCACCGGCCCAAAGGCGTCGGCCGGGTGACCAGCTCTCAGGGTGGGAACATCAAGGCATAAATCCTGACACAGCTGACAGCGCCCCGGGGCAGGCTCGGAGACCCACTGTCCTCTTCCTGTCCCCACCCTTCCTGGCGTGTTTCACAGGGTCAGAGTGGCTGGGGTGGGGAGGACGAGCTCATAAACCTTGGCCCGGGTCAGGCCAGAGCAGCCTTGAGCTTCCAACCCGATACATGGACAGAGGAACAGATGAGACCTAGCCCAGCACTGAACTTTGAGGACAAAGAGAGCCACTGACGGCTGAGCCCCACTGAGGAGCCTTGGGGGCCTACGTGGAAGCAACGGCAAAGCACTCTCTCCCCCAGGTGCATGCAGAGAGGAACCTAAGGCAGACAAACTGGGGGGCAGTGCAGCTCACAGACAAGCCCCAGCCTAGGACTCCCCACCCTGACTGCCACTGCCACCATGTGCTCCTCCCTTCAGCCTGGACCATTGGACAAACTCAGATTACCACCTGAATAGCTGGAAAGGCCCCAGTCTCTTTCTCAGCCAGCTCATGGTGGTGGTGGGGGCCGGGGGCTGTGCACAAATAAGTTTTTTTATTCATTCAACAAACATTTATTAGTGCCTACTTTATGCTGCCCCTGGTGCTAAGTGCTGGAGACACAGAGATGATGTTTATCTGCATAAATCCTGAGATTTACAGACTACCCCACAAGGATGTGTGAAGGCAACGGGGGCCAGAGCAAGGAGATGCCAACTCTGTGTGGGCTATCAGAATGGGGTGCTATCCGATGCATAGGAGTTCACCAGGCATTCCCAGCACAGGAAACAGAATAGCAGAGGCATGGGGTTGTGAAGGCACTTGGAGGGCGTTCAGAAGAGCTAGCAGCTGGGGTAGCTGGTGCACAGGGAACAGACAGGGAGTGATAGGCGATAAGGTTGGAGAGGAGAGGGTCCACAATGCAGGACTGGGGAACTTGGACCTGATGCTGTGGAGAATGGGGAGTCATGGTGGGAGTTACACTGGAGAGACCCAGGTTGAGGTTCTCCTCTGCTAGGTCAGCCTCAGGCATCTCATTGTCACCTCCTGACATGGCAGGTGAAAATACTGAGGCTCAGAAAGATGCAGGCATCCTACCCCTCATTCATCTATGGCTGGACAGCCTACGTGGCTCTAGGCAAAATATTCGACCTCTCTGGGCCTCAGTTTCTACATCTGTAAAATGAGAGTGGTCACTGAAAGGAGGATGAGTTTGGGGGGCCAAGAAGGCTACCCTTGTAGCCCACCCTATCTCTCTCAGAGGAGGCAGGGCAAGCCTGCTCCCCAGACCACTGGCTACCCCTAGGAATACCTACGCAATGTCTCCTCTGGGGGCCAGAATGACCAGGCTGAACAAGGGGCTGTAAGTCAGGCTGTAGGTCTGGCAGGCACCAGAGATCAGAATCCCCCATTCACACACTCACACCTCTGTCACCAGCACAGCGGTGCCGCCGCCCCCATCAGATGCACCCCGCCAGGTCTCTGCACACTCACGTTCGCCAGCCCACAGAAACACAAGCACAGACACAATTACGGGTGTCCTGGAGGCCCCAGATGTAGGGTAGTCCTTGAGCCGGTGTGCTTGCAAGAGTCCGTGGACACTTGCCATCCCAGCCTATTAGTGGTGTCTTTCTCCCTCAAGTGTACAGATCTAGATGATAAATTATATGGACAGATGCCTCATACAGGGCTCTCACCACCATCACCTTTCTTCTTCAAAGGGTTTCTCAACCAAGTGTGTGTGTACACTGGCCTATTCGCGTACACGTGTGTGTGTGTGTACGCATGCGCGTTTGTAGGTGCATGTGTGCACGTGTTTGTGTGCACCTATATGCATGTTTGTGTATGTGCATGCACACATGTGTGTGGGTGTGTGTGTGAGCCACAAACATCTTTGGCAGTCTGGGTGAGTTTTCAAATGCCCATGACTCCAAAATTCTAGTTATCCAAATACTAGAACGAAATCTGTACAATGGCACTCTGCGGGCTTCTGTCTTAACACAATGAAGAACACGGTCTGGAGGCAGGTCTAACCGCCACGGTCATTTCCAATTTCTACTGATGAGCAGAAATGACATTTGGAGATAGACGAAATGTAGTGTGAACACAGCTAAGGCTCCCGTGGTTTTTTGTCTGTGTGAGTCATGAAAGGAAACACTGCGGTTCCATTAGAGGTTAGTGACAAGCGAAAAATGTCGTCTTGTGCCTTTCTGCCCTGGGATGCAGAGCCCCACCCGGCCCAGGCGGGCACAGAAGCCCCCCGGACGGCGCTTGCACGGCCGCCTGCAGTGCCCCACCACCACCGCCAGGTGTCACCATAAGCACCTTTAGCCGGCAGCGGACTCCGCGAGCCCAGACCTCGCTTCAACCCTGATGGGATCACCGCTCCAGAGAGCGGAGCCCAGGGTCCACGGACCCGCCTCTTGCTACTTACCTCTGCTCTTGGGTATGCCCACTGTGCACCTGAGAACTTCCGCTGCTCCCCCAATACCTTGCACTTCGAGGCAAGCTGGTTCCCTCCCTGTAATGTCCGCCTTGTTCCTCTACCTAGGTAACTTGCTTGGGGGGGCGGGGGGGGGGGTTAAAACCCAGCAGGGGGTCCACAGGACGCCTTCTCTGATGCCCTTGTAATAGCCCTTCTAAGAGCCCACAGCCACAAATGTGGCTTCCTCATCATTGCAGTGACTCTCTAAATGGTTGTACCTGTTTCTATGCCCAACTTCTGACCAGACTGTGAGCTTCTGCAGCCTGGGTAGGACAAGGCCATGAGGGTTTTTTTGTTCAGTGTTGTAAGAAATTGCCAAGATGTTTTCCAAAGTTGCTATACCGTTCTGCATTCCCTCCAGCAATGAGTGCAAGTGAAACCATTACTCTGTATCCTCAGAAGCATTTGGAATTGTCAGTGTTCTAGATTCTGGCCACCTTACTCTCTTCATACACTTGTCATCTGTCTATCTTCCTTGGTGAGGTGTCTGTTGAGGCCCTTTGCCCATTTTAAAACCAGATTATTCATTTTCTTATTGAGTTTTAAGAGTTCTTTGTATTTTCTGGGTAACAGTCCTTTATCAGTGATGACTTCTGCAAATGTTTTCTCCGAGCCTGTCACTTGACTCATTCTCCCCAGCCCTGAGTTTTTCCAGTCAGGCACACCTGACTGGGTGTGAATATCTAGGTGACGTTAGGTGGGTCACGTGCTCTAAGCTTCAGTTTCCACTTCTGTGAAACAGGAACAGAAGCCCGCCCTTCTGGTTGGAGAGAGGCAGAGTGAAATCTTAGCAATGAGCAGCCTGCCGGCACAGAGGCTGAAACCCGGTGGGTACTGCCAGGTGGATCCCGGTGGAAGCAAGTCATGTCGGTTCCCTGGGTGGTGCGCTTGGCGCACAGTTCCACCACCATTAAGACACCTGGCCACAAATGGTCACGTGGCAGCACAGGTCAGGCCAGGTCAGTAAGTCCATTTGCCAGATAGATTCTTAGGGATGGGAATTCTTGGTCCCATAGGTGGGGCAACGGAGCAGACCCCAGGGAGACCACAGCCTTGGGGAAAGGGACGCACCTGCTGTCGAAGGGAGGGTTGATCACTCGGCCAAAGTCAGGGCACCACCAAGGCCACGTCACCTTGAGGACCACCCCTCACTCAGCATCCAATGCTCTTCCCATCCGACGTCCCCCAGATCTCCAGCCTCTGTTCCTGGTATCCCCTTCCCTCCAGCCACAAGGGGCCATAAGTAGAGCCTCCAATGTGCCCCCTGAGGTACCATGGTCCTCGTTGCCATCAAAAACACCTTTCCCTGGGCGCCTCGGTGGCTCAGTCATTAAGCATCTGCCTTCAGCTCAGGTCATGATCCCAGGGTCCTGGGATTGAGCCTTGTGTTGGGCTCCCTGCTCAGTGGGGAGCCTGCTTCTCCCTCTCCTACTCCCCTGCTTGTGTTCCCTCTCTGAGTCTCTGTCAAATAAATAAATAAATAATCTTAAAACACACACACACACACACACACACACACACACACCCCTTTCCCTCAAATACAAATCAAACCACAATGAGATACCACTTCACACCTGCCAGGATGGCCAAAATTAACAACAGGTATTGTCACTAATGATGTGAACAAGGAGAAAGGGGAACCCCGTTACACGGTTGATGGGAATGCAAATTGGTGCAGTCACTGTGGAAAACAGTATGGAAATTCCTCAAAAAGTTAAAAGTGCAATCAACCCTATGACCCAGCAATTGCACTACTAGGTATGATACAAATGATACAAAAATACAGGTTCAAAGGGGCATGTAGCCCTCAGTGTTTATAGCAGCATTATCGACGATAGCCGAGCTATGGAAAGAGTCCAGGTGTCCATCCACCGATGAACAGATAAAGAAGAGGTGGGCTGTGTGTGTGTGTGTGTGTGTGTGTGTATTTAAAATACTTCCCCGCCATCAAAAAGAATGAAATCTTGCCATTTGCAATGACATCGTTGGAGCTAGAGTGTATTATGCTAAGTGAAGTAAGTCAGAAAGACGAATGACTTCACTCATATGTGGAATTTAAGAAACGGAACAGATGAACATAGGGGAAGGAAAAAGAGAGAGAGAGGCAAAGCGTAAGAGACTCTTAATGATAGAGAACCAACTGAAGACAGATGGAGGGGAGATGGGTGGGGGTGAGCTAGACGGGTGATGGGGATTGAGGAGAGCACTTGTGATGAGCACTGGGTGTTACGTGTTCTAAGGGATGAATCGCTAAATTCTACTCCTGAGGCTAATATTACACTATGTGTTAACTAACTAGAGTTTAAATAAGAACTTGAAATTAAAACAACAACAACACCTTTCCCTCATACCCACCTGTCTAAATCCATCCCTCTCCTTTGGTGGTGGGCAGAGCTCGGGCTGGGGCTGCAGCCACAAGAGGGCACCATTGCCCCACAGAGCTGCCAGAACTCAGCCCCAAAATAAGGAAGGAGTGGCCTCCATCCCACAGGCTGCAGAGCAAGGAAGGGGAGAACATGTGCCTAACAAAACCATGGAATCTGGACAAGACAGAACTTTAAGGGCTCCATCCCATGTCCTGGCCTTCCTGGCCCACCTTGCATACCTCCTGTGACGGGGCACTTACTTCCTGTGGCCGAGCTGCCTGGCCCATGGCAGGAGGGCTCTTCTGTGAGAAAAGTCTGTTTTTCAGATGCCATGAGATCTTAAGGGACCACAGGGGCTACCAAATCAAATATCTTAAGAGAACCGCTTTTCCATAAGAAACTGTAAGTTGATGTGAAGTGTTGGCTCAAAACTTTTCTGAATATTGTGCCAGCCAAGCGATGGAGCACCGGGGTCCTCGGCTCACTGGGTGGGGCCCTGGTTTGTGGTGTAGCTCAGTGACTCAGATAAACCAAGCCTCGGGTACCCAGTGGGGTGTCTAGACCACCCAACCTGCACAGGGGGCAATGGCACTACTCGTCCCCACAGTGTGGCTTGTGTGGGAAAGTGAGGTCATCGTGGGGACAGAAGTTACAGGAGGCTGAAATGCTGCCTTTCTGGAGGGCAGCATTAAAAAAATGTCAAAACAGGGGTACAGGTGCCCCACGACCTGTAGATTGCTCCTGGTTTCATGTCCAGAGGAGTCCTGAAACAGGCCTCAAAGGCACGAGGATGTGGACATTTCCTTGTGCCAGGGTCCGAGGGCATTGGTACCTGGGGACAACCTGGGAATCATTAGGGGTAAATCATGTGGGGCGCCCCGGAGGACTCCTCAGCAACAGACCAGATCCACATATCAACAATGGTAATAGTTTAAAACAGCGTCGAGTGCAAAGCAGTGAAGAAACTGAATGATAAATGTAACACAGGACTGCTGAGGAATTAAAAATAGGAGCACGGGGGCGCCTGGGTGGCTCAGTTGTTAAGTGTCTGCCTTCAGCTCACGTCATGATCCCGGGGTCCGGTGATCGAGCCCCGTGTTGGGCTCCCTGCTCAGCGGCAAGCCTGCTTCTCCCTCTCCCCTATGCTTGTGTTCCCTCTCTCACTGTCTCTGTTAAGCAAATAAAATCTTTTAAAAAATACCACAAAAGAAGGCAGTAGGGGAAGAGGGGGAAAAGAGTAACGTTACAATCAGAGAAACGTGATGGACACGACCTCAGCCAGGTGGTCAAGGTCAACGCCAACAGTGATCTGTCACACTGACAGCTTGCAGCCTTGATATGGTGTGACATCTCTGGGGTCTTCCTGCCCCCAGACCATGATTCCAGTCCAATCATGAGAAAAACACCAGACGAGCTCCGGGGGCGGGAGACTTACCATGAACCTGAATAACACTCCTCGACCTGTCAACGTCATCACAGACAAGGGATGTCTGACAAGCTTTCAAGGTCAAAAGGAGCCATGACTAATGGTAACAGGGTATCCTGGATGTATCCTGGATAGTGTCCCTGGACGAAGAAGGACACAGGTTAAAAACCAAGGCAATCTGAACAGGTGGTGGACTAGTGAATACTAGCGTATCCATATTGGCTCGGCCATTGTGATGAATGCATAGAGTCGTGTAAGGTGCTAATAAGAGAGAAAACTGGGGGTGGGGGCTGCAGAACTCTCTGCACTACCTTGCGCTTTTTCCACAAATCTAAAGCTATTCTAAAATAGAAGGTTTAATTAAAAATTATGGGGCGCCTGGGTGGCTCAGGGGGTTAAAGCCTCTGCCTTCGGCTCAGGTCATGATCCCAGGGTCCTGGGATCAAGCCCCACATAGGGCTCTCTGCTCAGCAGGGAGCCTGCCCCCCCCCCTTCTCTCTGCCTGCCTCTCTGCCTACTTGTAATCTCTACCTGTCAAATAAATAAATAAAAATCTTTTAGAAAAAAATTAAATACACGGTGCCTGGGTGGCTCAGTTGGTTAAGCGTCTGCCTTCGGCTCGGATCAAGCCCCACATAGGGCTCCCTGCTCAGTGGGGAGCCTGCTTCTCCCTCTCCCTGCTGCTCTGCCTAGTTACGATCTCTCTCTGTCAAATAAATAAAATCTTAAAAAAAAAAAAAAAACACTACATACACACCCAGTCACGGTACTCATTTTCTAAAGCTCCTCCTAACACAGAGATACACAACAAGGTGTCTAGTTGGAGGCTGGGGTCGGGGGGTGGGCAGGACAGATGCTGACCCAGACCCCAGGGGGAGTTGTGAGGGTGACTGCCAGCCCTCTACCGCAGGTTCTAAAAATAAATACAACAGAAAGGCTGGCGGCCCCAGGGGCTCCCTGCACAGCCCCCTGGGCACGGACACATTGGCCATCCTTCGCGGGTCCCAGGAGGGAGGCCTGAGTGCTGTGATGGTGAGTATTGGCACAGACAACCCCCTGTACCCTGCCAGTGCAGGGGGCCCTGTCCCTAGTTGACTCTGCCTAGAGAGGGCAGGCAGGCCCACGAAGCTGAGCCCCAGAGGCACCAGGAAACCTCAGCAGGGAGACCAGCGGGCAGGCTGGGTCCTGCTGCAAGATGCGGAACTAAGTGTGCACACACATGTGCACGGGCATGTGCGTGTGTGCATGTGTGTGTGTTTGCACAGTGCTTGGGCTCCCCCTCACCCATGTCCATAAACTTCTGCCCATCCCCAGGGTCTGGAGAGCAGAATGCATGCAGAAAGTGCAGAACGCATACACATTAGCGTGAATGTCACCAGTGTGGGTTAAGATAGTGCCAGCAGGCTTGTCCAGCCTGATGAGTGAGTCATTGGCTCGTTCCCAATAAGGGGATAAGGGGATAAGGAAGAGAGGGGCCTGGACAGGAGATAGGACTGGAGTGACAAGACCAGATCCAAGGGGCTTAACCCAGCAAGTTGCTCACACCCTCCAAGGGATCCACTCCTATAGGCACCTGCCTTCACCCCCTGGAATCCATTCTCCAGACTGCAGCCAGAGGGACACTGGTGAAAGGCAGCCTGCCAGGCTTCAGCAGCTCCCCACAAGGATCAGATCAGAGTCCTATCCCAGGCCTCCCTGTCCACCCTCTGGTCACGCCCTGCACTCCTCACTGAGTCTCTGGGCATGTCAGCCTTCATCCCCATCCCAGGAGCTTTGCATGTGCTGTTCCCTTCCCCGGAACACCCTTCCCCACTCTTTACTGCCTCCTGTTGGGTTGTCCTGTGGCATTTGACAGAAAACTCAACCAAACCAGCTTACAAAGAAAAGAAAGTAATGACAGAATTCCAAGACCACTGTGACCACAGGCCTGGCAGGGCTTGGGGCCCAAGCGCAGCCTTTGGGGCTGTTGGTCGCCTTTAACAGTACTGTCTTCAGCCTCAGTTTTGCCTACAGCGACATGGGGGCAGTGGCTCCAGACCTGATGGCCCCTCAGGTTCAAGGTCAGCCCAATATTCCCAGCAAAGTTCTCAGAGCACCTCATTGCCCCAGACTGCACCAGGGACCCACCCCGGAGCCAAGCACGGGAGAAGGAACACGGGCGCTAGTGGGCAGAAGCCCCACACAGATGGACTCTGAGGTGTGGGCAGGGAGCCCCAAACAAATCTGAGGTGCTGTGCACAAAGCAGGGGGTTTGGTGCCGCAATGGCAAAGGCAGATGTCCCGCAAAGCCCACCCCTTTGGCCTCCCAGCTTCCATATGCTTCTTCCTCCCACCGTGAACTCCTAAACACACCCACACGTCGATCAAAAGCACACAAAGCCAAGCATTGCCCTGCCTAAAACTCAGCTCCCTGGTGGCCGTGAAATATGGGTGTAGCTCTTCACAGCTAAGTCACTCCACACGGCCAATGTCCACAGTAAAAGCAGGGCAGAGAACAGCCACAATAAACCCCATCGCATCAGTACCCTTGGCTGCTTTCTGATGTGATCAAGTTCAAGTTCAGCTTGTCTCCTTTGTTGTGGGATCGCAAGGGCAGCAGAAAGAGGTGGCCAGTGCTATCCAACCTCCTTATTTTTCCTCCCAAGACCTTGGGTGGTCCAGCAGGTGGACTGACCAGTGCCTTCGTTACCGCCAGATATCAAGAAGTACTAACTTCTGGATGAGAGCAGGGTGCCCCTTCTCTCTACCACTCAGCCACATTTAGGGTTTTCCCTTTCTAACAACCCACTCCCGTTCCCTGTTTCCACATTGGCTGTGGAGTGGAAAGTGAGAGAAACCCCAACCTAAACTAGCTTACACAGAAAGCAGTCCAACATTGCAAGGACAGGAAGACAGAACCACTCAGGGACCACTGGAGGGATGACAAGCGAGGCCACTTCTGTGGCCATTCCTTGGATCCTTCCTTTGGGACACGGCTTCGTATGGCGTCTCGGATTTAATATCCCACAGCTTCACAGGTGGCTCCCCATTGTTCTAGCACGCTTCCCTCCAGTTGTGCCTTTAGAGAGCTGTTTCCCTGTTCTGTGAGGCTGGCTGCCTTTGGGTCACATGGTATGGGTTCCCGTGGCCACAGCCCCAGGTCTCGGCTCTTCCCTGCGCAATGGGACCTCAGTCAGAGCCCACGGTGTGCCAGAGGGCCAGACACTCTTAGCCTCCTGACAGCAGTTCTTGCCAAGTAGGCATCTATTCCAGAACCGAAGGAGGCCCATGGAGTCACCTTGCTACCAAGTGGTCCGCTGGTCTCCCCAAGGAAGAAAGACATACTAGGATTCAGCGTTCATCCCAATTGCATTCAGAGGCACCATGACCTCTATTCGTGCACTCATCTGGAGTGTCCAGACATGAAGACTGGCTAACATCACCCGGTTGAGCCATTTTATCCCCTTGGTCAGTTATCCTGGCTTCCCTTCCCTGATAGACACTCACTCATTGCCCTTAATGCATCACACAGAAATCTTCACACTCGGACCCACTCCCTCCACCTCTCAGCCCACAGGCCTCTGCCCAGAACCCTTGTCTCTAGCCACCCATTCTTTTCTTTCTAGGTCTCTGGCAAGATGGCCCATCAATGGCCACTCCCCCTACAGTCCCACCTCAAGCCACTTCTCCTTCCACACAAAGAGGATGACAGGGACCCACTGCCCACAGCACCAGCCACTGGGAAGATGTTCCCGCTCCACTGTCTTTCAAGGTCCTTTCTGGATGTGGCTGTCACGCAGGTGCCGTTCCTTTCCAGCCTGCACCTGTCCGGACCTGACCCTTCATTAACCAAGCTCCAGCATCATCCTCCTCTTTCAGCTGGTTCTTTTGCACCTGGCAAAAGATACAACAGCTCTGGGTGACACAGGTGTCCCACCTGCTCCCGAAGCCCCCTCATGCCTCTGGTCCTGCTCAGGCTCCATCCTGGACCTGTTTCCATCTTACGATGGCCCATGAGGGACTCGTCCAACTTCATGGCTTGATGTGTCTGACAGACATAGCTTGTAGTGGGTATCTGCAGGTTCATGGTCATGTGGCCCCTGTGGTCAAGTGTGTGGTCTCCATAAAGGCTCAGGAGCACACCACATGCTGTTTCTCAAGCAGCAGATGGCATGGCCTGGCTCTAGAGTCCCCAGGGCCTGCACTGTGAATCCACCCCCACCCCCGGCATTTGCCATGGGTGTGTGTGTGTCTGGCCCAAGAAGCAAGGCTGCCCTCATCGCTTACCTAAACCTGCTGCGGATCCCTATCCAGTTCCAGCCCCACTCCAGAAAGTTCCCCCGAGTCAGTGAAGTCATGTTTATCCAGACTCTCATTCTGGCTCAGCTGGGCCAGCACCCTCAAAATCCATCTCAGGGGAGTTCCCCTGGCTCTCGTCATCACCTGCCAGATCATTTTTGCAATTCTTGGGTGCAGAATCTCTTCCCTTCTTTATCAAGCCCAGCACACTGCTTACCAGGCTGTGCTGGACTTTAACCCTAGTTATTGGCCTGGCGGCTCCCGAGGGGCACCTGGGGCCCTGCAGGGTACTGGCAAGCTTCCTCTGCCTCTCCAGATGTTCCCACTCCATTTTCATGGTCTCAGGTGTCTTCCCCTGGGGCCTTTAAGTTCCCATGACTGACTCTGGCTGAGCAGCAAATGTCCCTGGGGCTCCGTGACTTCCACAATCAAGCAGGTCTTCCGACCACCCCCCTCAAGGGGCGTCCGCCCTTACCCTGCAGGAGGTAGGTGTCGCTGTCTTACCCCAGCCACTACTTGTTAATAGGCCCAGAGTTCTCACTGTCCCTCTGCAAACCAGCACAATGTAGCAGTAAGCTTTGTAAGCTTTGGTTGCTTGTGTTTATCCAATGCATGCATCACCGCCCCTGCTCTAGCATCCCTTCCACTGGGACAGCCCGCTCCAGGTGAAATCCTTGTCCATTCTGCTGCCACCTCAGGCCAGGCACCGTGCACGCCCCAACCCCCCACCAGCTCCAATACAGACTCTGGACTCCAAAGGCATGGCGAGCCTCCCTGCTGGGTGATTCTCCGTGGCGATAATCACACATCGAGCCTGGGAGGATGTAACGCCATCCGGGACTCTATGGTGAGAGCATAACCAGAAACCACATCTAGACCCTACATGTTTCTTCCCTTGGCTGACTTTGATTTGTATCCTTTGCTATGATAAAACTGTAAGAATAAGTAAGACACCTGCTTCAGTTGAGTCATTCTAAGAATGACCAAACCTGAGGATAGTCACGGGACCTCGGAGTTTGCAGCCGGCTGATCCAATGTGTGCCGGCAGTGTAGACGGGCACGGTGGCCGAAACTAACATCCCTCCCAGAGGTGGAAGAAATGGGGCACAGACTGAGAGAACGGGAGCTGTCGCTGAGGGTGACGGAGTGGCTTATGTCATGAGAACCTGACCAGGTTGAGCAGAAGGTGCAAACCTGGGCCGGCCACTCTGGGAGACACTTAGTCGTCCAAGGGACAGTGGGCTGGCAAAAGGGCCGATGACAACATGGGACCCAGTCTTCTTCAAGTGACACCCACCTGCTGCCACATTGTGGGCGGCTTTCCATGCTGACACTGATGGCCATGGCCTTGAGTAAGTCACAATACTGAGTTCCAGCCTCCTTAGGAGGCAACGCTGCTGAAAAAGAGCCGGCCTGAGAAAGAACAGGATTTCGCTAACCACTAGCTCATTTCTACGCTCACTAGTTCTGCCCACGTTTATCAGAAAGTTCACAGCCGCAGATCAGGCGGTGGAAGCAAGTGATGTTAAACACAGATGCCCAAACATGATCACTCCACTGTCAGAAGGCCTAGGCCAGGGCCCAGGGGGCTAGAATTCAGCTTACCTAAAGGCAGAGCTGGCCTTTGCCCTCAGCTTCCAGGAGGTGAGCTCTAGGCCCCTGGGAGGTCCTGACAGGACTGGCTTTGCCTGGGGACATGGGGCAGGGACAATCTTTTAATGTGACTAAGGATGGGGCTTTGGGACATGCCCTATCAAGTCTGACCTTCAGGAGGGACCAGACACCATGGGTCGGCCATGCTGCAGTATGAGCAAAGCTGGAATAGAAGTGCTGGGTACCGAAGGCTTTCTGGTTGGCCACACTCCGCGTGGACCGTCATCCATCATGCCAGGAAGGGGACGCATCCTGGGGACATGGATTCCTCCTGGATTCTGCCCTGTGCGTCATGCCCCTTGGATGATTTCAGTTTGTACGTTTCCATCCTAACAAAACTGTCCTCCTCAGTTTGGTGCTCCACTGGGTTGTTCAGGTGAGCTAATGGACCTGAGGGTGCTCGTGGGGGCCCCCGAGTTTGTGTCTGGCATCCGGAGTGAGGGCAGTCTTGTAGGGACTAGTCCCTCAAACTGTGGCTTGTCAAACTCTTGTAGACGTGGAACTCCAGAATTACGGAAGCTTAGCGCCTCTGAAGTCAGAAAGAAGTTTTCCAAGAGCCTCCGGGCACTAAGCTCGATGCTGTTTGTGTGTTGCTCATTCTAGTGGTACAGAGCCCCAGGAGGGAAAAATGGTGGGCACCGCCATCCCCTGATGAGACAAATGAAATCCAGGGAGATGACGTCACTCACTTGAGGTCCCACAGGGAGTAACTCTTGGGTTGGAGGAAGAAGCTGAGCCTGTATGGGCTAGGTGCACCCCCGTCCCCTGCTGGAGTCCCTAACCTGCTCATAGAATGGAGGAGACCCGGTCTCCACTGGTCCCTGCCTGGTGAGCGCCGATGCCAGGCGTTGTGGATAGCTCTGGTTTTCCCAACAACCCGGGAAACAGAAGGAAGAGAGATAGTAAGGCAGCGAGAAGGAAATCCTGACTTCTGCCACATGGCCTTGGGGACAGAGCCAGGGAGGGGCAGGGAAGGAAGAAAAGGCCATGAGATGGTGAGCCCTCCATGGCAGGCTTCTGGCAGAAAGCTCCGAGGCTGGCTCATTCCTGACGCTGAGAAGTTTTAAATAATCTCCACATCTTAAATTGGAATATCTTACATCAAAAGGTAGTCCGGGCGCTTGTCTGGAAGAATGAGAGCATCCCGGCATTGGGGGTATGGGTTTCCAGAAGGCGGCAGGGCTGGAGCTGTGTCCTGCCTCCTCCTCCTACCAGGGCATGCACTCCTGGTTCACCACCGTCTCCCACCCTGTGCCTCTCCATGTCCCACTGCCACCTGCCAGAGCTGGTGGCACACGGGTATGTACACACACTGTTGTATCCTGAAACATGTCTCTCCCCACCCCTCACAGGTGCACAGCGCAGTGAGAATGTCCATTCTAGGCTGGTTTTCAATGGCCACTGCCACCCACCACATATAGTTCGAGACCCCTGAGGTCGCACCCTGCCTGCATTGGAAATCCACTGGCTTAGCAAAAGAGCCAAGGGGAGTGGCAATGTGCATGTGTGAGGAGATGCAGACTGGGGCCCAGACGCCCATGCAAACTTGTCCCTTCCCTTCTCAGCCCTCCTCGTGTGCTACAGGCTCAAAGCCCTAGAAACTTACAAGGGGGAAGGAAAGATGAATTCTCTCAGCCTTCCTCTGTCGGACCTGTTTTCAGGCCCCAGTAACCAGGACCAGTACTGGAGTATCCGGATGATACCCAGAGTGAGAAATCCACCTCTGAGGAAGGAAGAGGAGGAAGAGGAGTGGTGAAAGATGAGGAAAGGGTCCTGAAGCACAGTTTACACTGGGATCCCTTCACCCTAAGAGAAGAGTTCCTGGTAGGAGCTAATTCCGTGAATTAAGATACCAAGGACAGGGGCGCCTGGGTGGCTCAGTGGGTTAAAGCCTCTGCCTTCGGCTCAGGTCATGATCCCAGGGTCCTGACACTGAGCCCCACGTTGGGCTCTCTGCTCGGTGGGGAGCCTGCTTCCCCCTCTGCCTGCCTCTCTGCCTACTTGTGGTCTCTGTCAAATAAATAAATAAAATCTTAAAAAAAAAAAAAAAAGACATCAAGGACAGTCTTGATCTACAAAAGGACGCACTGGTCCAGCCAGGGACCCTGCTGGGACATGCAGAAATCATCGTCAAACACAAACACTTTACAAAATAAGGGTTTTTTTTTTTCTTTTTTCATTTTTTACTTTATAATCCTTTGGTACTATTTGAATATATTTTTTGCAATATGTGCATACTACTTTTATAATTAAACAAAAACACTTAAAATGATTTAAAAAAGAAAAAAGTAAGGAACTAATCACAGTGGAGTATGAAGTGGAGTATCAGCTCTGGGGTCAGGTCACTGAGTTAAGTCCAAACACCCCAATGGGGTCGCTGTGTTTCCAGTCTTGGGCCCTCTGACTCCACCCACGGAGCACCTACCATGACCTTGAACTGCCCACCAAGTTTAGGCACGCTTCCTGTGGCCAAGCTCCCTCCTGCAGGGCGGTACACGGGGGAAGCCCAGGAATCCAGGAGGAATCGGGTCAGCAAAATTAAGTTAATTTACAGAGTTACATAGTAAAAACCGCCACCATAACCTGGCCCCACATATGCAGCGTTCAGCAACCGCAGAACGGCGTACGCTGGTGGGTGGCACGGAGGTTGGCACCAGGGTCACCGAGGAAGGATCCCAGGGGTTCCGCGGCCCCGGCAGGGTGCTCAGGCGGGCGTGGGCGCCTCACAGCGCGAAGGTGGTGAAGAAGATGTGCATCTTGGCCAGGAAGGTGGTAACAGAGCCCTGTCGCCAGAGCTTCATCTCCACGTCCAGGGCGAAGTCCCGGGGCTCGCGCACCAACCGCTGCAGGTACACCACGCCCGTGTAGGCGTTGAGCGGCCGTGTGCCAAAGTAGCCCTCCTCGTTGCCCTTGGTGATGGTCAGGGAGATGGTGTCACCCGCAAAGACGGGCACCGGGCTGATGCGGAAGATGTGTGCTGGCACCAGGAGGCCCGTCTGGAAGTTCAGCTGGTAGTAGGTGATGCGTGCTGGCGAGTTCTGACACTCCATGAAGTCGTGGCATGTGGTGCGCTCACACTTCCTGCGGGAGGCACGGGAAGGGGGGTGGGTTGATCAGCGGGCCCAGGGGTGCTCCTACCCGACATCCACCCATCCAGGACATGGTGCCAGCCTCAGCGGCCTGGCTCCGTTGCCAGCTCTACCCTTAGCAGCTTCTGCTAAGTTGCCTATCTTCCCTCGGTCTCAGTTTCCTCATCTGTAAGGTGGGATGATGGCCTGTGGTCTCACTGGTGGGATGGGGTTAGTTAACGAGCATGCAGGGCCTCCCATGGGCCTGGGAGGGTGCGTGAGCAGCCCTGAGTCAGCCACACGTTCCTCCCTGTCTTCTTCTTTCCTCCCTTCATTTTGACCTGCCTTCCTCTGTTTGGTTTTCGCGTGTGCACTTGTCCTCTGCACAGACTCCCTGGGCATGGTGTTTTGATTGTTTTTGTCATTTTCCAAATTCCTTTTCTTCCATAACTGTCTCTCCTTGGGAGCCATCCCCTCTTCTGAGTTGGGATGGCCTGCTCTTTCCCAGGGGAAGCCTCTCTGAGGACCAGGGCCCACCTGGAGCTCCGAGTCACCCACTCCCTAGGAAGCCTCAAGACTCAGCTGTTCTCCATGACAATGACAACGAGGAGGGAATCTCCCCAAATCCCAGAGGGGGTCTAAGGGCTTGACTGCCAAGCATAGCACCAATCTGTCCCATCTTGGCTCTTGGAGCCAAGGTCGCCCCTCCATCATTAAATCACTCTCCACATGCTCACTGCTTCCAAAAGGGGACACTGCTCAGCCGCCAGGGCTCCACAGCTCCCAAGGATGCTCTGAGCAGAGCTCGCCACCTGGAGTACCGCAGCACACAGCCACACAGGCACCATGACCACAGCCACGCTGCCAGCAACGAGTGGCAATGACGCCGCACTTATGCCACACCATGACCCCTGCCAAGCCCATGGCACCCCTTCACTCCTCTCGTGCTCACACCCGGCCCAGGCTGGACCTGCTCTCACCCCCATATTCCAGACGAGACGGCTAAGACCCAGAGAAGGGAGGTTACCTGTTCAGGGTCACTCAGACAAACTCCCCTAAAGTTCCTGACACCCATGCACATGGACATTAGGATGTTTGTGCCAGTGGAACACAGCAAAGGGCCGCGGGGCAGTGGTCTGTGGACATGCATCCACACTAGGAAACACGGCTAGTGGTGGGCTGTGTGTGCAGACGTGGAGGACAGCTGTGAGGTAGAAGCAGCAAGCCGGGCCCAGCTGCGCACACAAGTGTGACCGCAGAGTCCCAGGCCCTTCGTGTCAGCATAAGAAGAGGGAAGGCAGGCGACCTCCACGGCCATGGGATCCAGCTGGGGGCAGGGGAAAGGCTTTTGCTTGACCCACTTCTGTGATGGAAATACTTTGATAAGCAGGTGTCACATTTGCAATTATAAAAATATGAGTCTGGAAAATACCTTACACAGTAAAATAAAGTGGGAGATAGCCGAATTATAGGAAACACCAAAGTACTTTATGAAAATGTAGGTTTAGCAAAAAAAAAAAAAAAAAAAAAAAAAAAAAAATGCCAGGAAATACAGCAAAATGCCAAGAAGATACCTGTAAGAACTGTAAGATAATTGTAAGAAGTGTGGTCACTGGTCTGCACAGTGCTGCTGGGTGTCTCACCTCCTGGTGGCCACATTTTGTGGTATCCTTAGGGTACCCCCACCTCTCACAGTGCTGGACTGTGTGGTCCACGCCATGGTATGTCCCTTCTAGCGTTAGGTCAGGTTACAAAGGACTGTCACCTGCTCTTCTGAGGACTCGTTCCAAGGAAGCCACATCACAAGCTGTCTCAGAGGGCCCTGCAGTAAGGACACTGCTGCCCAGAGTCACAGTGAATGAGTGACAGGGTCCTGCAACCCCACCCGAGCCTTCAGATGACACTCTCCAGGAGACCTGAAGCCAGAACCACCCAGCTGAGCTGCTCCCGGCTTCCTGAGCCTCCAAACCATGTGAGGTAATAACTGTAACTGTTCGTCATGGAAAGCTGCTACGTGTTGGGATAACCCGTTACACAGTAACCACTAATTAGTACATTGTGTGTGTGTGCACATACACATGTTGGGGGGTTAGAGGATTGAGATTTTCTGAGTTGTCTTCTCTTTGTTCTCTATACTCTGAGCTCTCTACAAGGTGCTTTTACACGTACCCTGTGTGGTCAGACCACAGACCCAACCATCAGGACCTGTGAAGAGCAGGAGGGGTGAAGGCAGGCAGCCTGAGAGGGGCACAGGGGTCCCCGGCCCAAAGCCAGGCAGGGACACTCACGTTTCAGAGACACGGACGTAGTTCGGAGGGCAGTCGAAGCGCAGGCAGCGGAAGCCACCCCGGATGTTATGGCAGGTCTCGGCCTCAGAGCAGTTGTGAGTGCCCAGCGCACACTCGTCTAGGTCTGGGGGAAGAAGAGGGAGGTGAGGATGGGGACCCCCCGGCTGAGGGCATTCGTCCAAACCACTGTGACCCACCCTGGAGGCCTGGGTCTCAGGGCAGCTTGTTCCTGCAAGCACGCAGCTCCCACACTGCCCTAGTCCACACACACCCACTTTGTCCCCTCTACACACAGCAGCTGAGGGCCTTGTTTTCAAATAAAGCATCTGTGTCCCCTGAGGTCTTTCCATGCTCCCAGAATAAAAAGCGAGTCCCTTCTTATACACCATAGGGCCCTTCTGTGAGCTTCTTTCCTTCCACTTGGGGCTGCAGCCTGTTGGACATCTCCATGTTGCTCCAATGCCCTGACGCCTACCCTACCCCAGGGACTTTACACATGCTGTTTCTGCTACTGAAACACTTTCCCCACATCTTCCCATCTTTTAGGTCGCAGCTCAGGGTCACCCCCTGCAGGGCACCCTCCCTGACGGCCCTACGGTTGGGCCCCCTCCCATTTGATTCTCCTTCTACTGCCCAGCCTGCTTGGAAACACACACTACTTTTTATGTCTGTTCTGTGTCCCCCACTCCCCTTCCTCAATGTGAGATCCAGGAGGACAGGGGTGTGTGTCTTTCTTGGTCCTGTGGTGTCCCTAGCACCTACCAGAGTGCCTGGAACAGAGCAGGCACTCCACACATATTGCTGGAGGGAAGGGTCAGACCCACCACTTGTAAATACAGACTCTGAGAGCCACGGCTACAAATGGTCCCCCAACTGCACAGACATGTTCATGCCTCCTGTGCACACTCACACGGACAGGCATGTGTTGAGGCACGCCTGCATGCTCGAGCAGACTCCCCTAGATACAGAGTCACAGATACAAACATCCAAGGAGGGCCTTTTCATGATGCTGACACACGCACGCACACACACACATGTAGGTAAATATCTGACAAGCACTCAGAGAAGCCGACGTGTGTGCCTGCATGCACACAGGCAACCTGTGAGACAAGAAACATCAAATAAGTGGGTCCTAGAGACCCCTTCCATGAAGACTGGCTGCTAGCTGAGAGAGGGTGGCCTCCGGAGGCCCCAGGGGGGGTCGCTGGGGTTGGCGGGGGGGCAGAGCCTGTCAAGATCTTCCCAGGGAGGCTTCTGGTTTCTTGCTCCGATCTGCCACACTGATTCAGTTTAGGGATTTCTCCTCACTTGATCCTCATGCCAGGCCTGTAGGGTGAGGGTCACAGGCCTCTCCGGACACGGGGAGAACGGAGGCTCAGAGAGGGGCACGGGCTCCCTCAAGGTCACACAGCAGGCAGCAGGCAGCTGGAGCTGGAAGCCAGGGATCCGATCACGATGCCACACAGACCATGACAGGAACGACAGGATGGTTGTAACCATAGCAGCCAACTGCATCCTGAGTCTAAGGCCTGGTATCCATCCGCTACTCGGGGCCCTCTGAGCTCATTAACTCATTTGTCCTCACAAGCCCACAAGGCAGGAACGGTGTCACTTCCCATCCTCACATGCTGACTCCAGGCTTTTGGCCACCACCCTCTGTGGCAACAGACCAGCTGACATCCATTCACCTCTCCAAGCCTCCCTCCCTCTTCTCCTCTGCAAACTGGGTCGTGATCCCAATTTCCCAGGGTGGCACAGAGGCCAGTGGAAGAAAACAGAGCAGGAGCCGGTGGGGCCAGGCTGGGCGCGGTTGTTGTCCTAATGGATCATTAACCGAATCCACGTGAATGGGGGGGGGCCCTCCTGCTCTTCCCACTCCAGCCCCAGCTATGGTCAGGCTGCCCACACTGGTGAGCAGGAAGCCCTGCCCCTGACCCCGGGCAGGGCTGTGGCAGGAATTCGAAGGGAGCTGCTTCTTGCTGTCTGCCGGCCTAGTGCTGATGGAGATGACCAGAAGTAGGAGGGAGGAGCGCCAAGGGTCAGCAGCCCTCCAGCCTGGCTTCCCCGTGCTTACAGGAAGCCATCACAGGACTTCTCTAGGACCCCAGCGTCTTTGTCCCTCGTGTCTGTGGGGTCTTCAACCCTGGACCCTCTCTTGGAGAAGGTCAGGCCAAAGGGAGAGCTGGACAAGCCCACATCCTCAGACAGACAAATGCCCGCCGCAGCCCAAATGGGTGGGAGTGGGGGGCAAAGTCAGTGCTAAGACTAACAGCATTGCCAAGAGCTAGCCCTTCACAAGCGGCCCGCTGATAAGGGCTTTATATACATTCAAAACAGAACAGAGGCAGAATTCAAGGTTATTCTCAGCACAATCTTCACTTGTCTTGCATATACACGTACGTGCGTGTGTATCGGCATAACGAGAAACTAGGAAACATGCATCCAAGTATCCACAGAACTTGCTGCTCCATTCCATCGAAGGGCTGAATGTTCAATAAGCAGCTGCTACCTGCTGGGCACTGCCCTGCGGGCTGGTGACGAGCCTCAGGGCCCTGCCTGCACGGAGTGCGTATTCTAGGCAACACTGCCGAGTCTCAGCTCCTTCACAGCTTTCTATCCCCACTTGTTTTTAACCACTGAAGAAGGGCAGGATTTACTGAGATATCAACCGGCATGCTCTGCTCTCCCACGGCTGTCCTCCCATCCTTCCGTTGGAGCCACGCGACCTCCACGCTTGGCCTGAGTTAGAACAGGACCACAGAGCACGAAGAGGGCTGCCTCTTTGCTCTGAAGGTCAGCGGCTGCAGATGTCAGCCCCATGGGTGCCTAAGGAAGTGGACACGACCCGGCAGAACCACCCTCCCACACTCTGGCCTTGTCCACCCTGTGACAGCATGGAGACTTTTCCAGCAAGGAAGATACCTTTCCAGCAAAGGCATCACACATACAGTGGGGCCTCCTTCTCGCCCGACCTGGTGGGGGCTGCAGCAGGAGCTGAGGCGGGGGGAACCTGGGCCTTTCTGGGGGGGGGATGCAGTGACCCGGGATGGGGGCAAACACAACCAGCTGTGGGGACCGGAGCCAGAGATGGGTGCTAGGGGTCAGGGGCACCCGCGGCTGGGGCAGAGCAGCCGTGCACCCGGGCCCAGGGATAGAGCCCTCTCTGGCAGCAGCAGACACAGACCAGGCAGCCCACAGACCCCAGAAGATGAGGGCCAGGGAGAGGTTTTCAAGAGCAAAGTCACTGCAAGGGTCTGACTGGACCTTCAAGAAGGGACCCAACCTGTGTTCTGCCATCAGGTGGAACACAGCCTGGTTCTCCAAAATGAAATTCTAGTCTAGGAACATAGAGCCCTGTATCCCACACAACCCCTCTAATGGGCAAAATCCTTACCTTTGATAGAGCCCATGTTTATTCTATTTTAAACTAAAAAGCAGAGAGACAGCTTTGGGGCCAGGGAGCCCTGGGTCAGCCTCTGTGAGTCTACCAGGCCTCCAAGACTGCGGTTTACCGGTACTCACTCGGGGTCTTTTCATTTATTTTTTTCTTTGCATCAGTCTATGGTAAGGAATCCTTTTGCACTGGACTAAGTATACACACATGGGCTAGAACAGTCTGTATAGTCATGGCGCACCCTGGTCTACTCCACGTTCACTGCCACCTACTCCATCCTCTATTTTGTTATTCTTCAATTAAAATAAATAAACAAAAACCAGCTAGCTGAGATCCACCAAAATGATCACCATTCTAACTCTACACCCTGCCGGGCACTGACTCTAACCCCTGGGCCTGAAGGAACACCAGGGCCTGCCTTGGTGGACCAAAGCTACAACCCAGGAGACTCTGGATTCCTAGCCCCACCGTCCAGGGAAGAGTCAGCCACACAGGCAGGTGGAGGGTAGGCGGACTGGGCTATGAAGCCCTGAGTGGTTGCTTCTTGAGCAGGGGTTTGGTGGGGGAATATTCCTGTGTCCCACTCAAGGGGATTCTAGCCCCCCCTCCACCTTGCCAGGGTGGCTCGCCAGGCCTAGAATTTGGTGGCCTCAGTAAGTCCCAGTGCATCTGAACTTAATATCATGACTCCCCAACACAGAAGGAAGATTAGATGTCACAGAACCTGGTCTCCATCCAAGAAGTAGTTGCAAAACTGCAAAAACAGGAGACTGCCCAGTGGTTTGTACATCTTTAGTGATGGGAAGCCCCATGTGGCCCTACCCAGGTCTGCACAGCTCTGGCTGCAACAACGTCCTTCTGCATGCAAGGTTAACAGATGCAGATGCTTAGGGACAGATGCTGGGACCCCTGAGGCCACTCCCCACTGGAGCTGCTCCCCATTGGAGCTGCTGACAGGTCTTCTGCCTTTTAGGACCACCCCTTGGGATCCCAGTCCGTTTCCTAGGAGAGGGCTCACGGCTGAGCCCAAGCCTGGAAGGCTAGCCCAAGCTGAGTCAAACAGCAGAAACACTGTCTCCTCCCTCAACCCAGGCATAGACCTCGGTTAATACAGCCACCAGTTGCATCGGCCATTCTGTGTTTATGTACTAGGTGTCAGAGCTCCAATCACACAGCAAGCTGCTCAGAGCCTGCCCAAAACTCTGGTGGGGCAGGGACCCCCTTGCTTACCCTTGCAGGACCTCCCATTGGCTATCATGGTGTAGCCCCGCTCCGGGCACGCACACTGGTAGCTCCCTGGCACGTTGACGCAGCGGAAGGTGCAGAGGATGCCAGCGCCCTGAGCACACTCATCAATGTCTGTCAGAGAAAGTTTTGGCCCCCAGTGAACCCCTTGTACCCGCAGGACCCAGCCGTGGACAGTTATCCTGGCCCTGCTACAGCCCTGGAGCCTAGGGGCCCATTTTACTGATGAAAACCAAAGGGTTCAGAGAAGGGAAGAGAGTTGCCAATGGACATACAGCACAATAGGACTCCCATTCCAGTGCTCAATCCCTGGGGCTGCTCCATGATTACTACTATCAGTGCAGGGCCAGTGAGGTACCAGACACGGGCCTGGACAAGGTATGTGATCTCATCCTTCATCCCACTGAGGCCAGGACCATCGCCTCCACTTTATGGAGGAGGAGCCTAAGGTCCTCCTAGCCCAGGAGATCGCCGGGCTGGGAATCCAGCTCTAACTTGACACTGAGACGCCTTTGTGTGTCCCATGTGTCCCCAGCCCAGCCTGGCACACAGGAAGGGGGTGCCTCTCAGGAAGGGTGCCCCTGGGAAGAGGAGAGGTACCTGTGCAGGTGTGCCCGTCCTCTGCCAGCTGGTAGCCTTGGCGACAGTAGCACTGGTAGGAGCCATAGATGTTGGTGCACTCCTGGCTGCAGCGCTGGGCCTCACACTCATTGACATCTGCGGGAAGACTGGCCTGTGGTCAGGGCAGAGTCCCCCCAGACAGATGGCGAGGGCCGAGGTCTCAGCTTACCTAGAGCCTTATCTTGGCAGACCATTCGTTCCAGCCTCTCTTAAGGGCCGGTGGGGAATTAGAAACCTGGAAAAAGGCAAGGAGCTGGGCCGTGCAGCTGAGGCAGGGGCAGGGCTGGAGCTTGCTGGTGGGGTCTCAGCCTGCTGCCCAGAGGAGGAAGCCACAGATCGGGTTCAGATTTCCCCCATGGGGAGCTAGATGCTGCCCTATTGAGAGTCTGTAACAGCTGGTAGGGATGGCTCTGGAGGCATCACCTAGGTGCTAACAAGGATCCCCTCAACCCTGGGAACTCAGCTTCCTGCCCTGATCCCCAAGCCTGGCTGTGCATGGGGCTGGAGAGCGGCAAGGGGAAGAGCTGCACGTGTGGGCATATGAGCTAACCAGTGTGGGAGTAAGCAAAGTGAAAGGTCAGCTCCTGGCTCAGATGGACCAGTCACTGGACTCTGAGCTCCCTGAGGGCAGAGACTTGGCTTTCCCTCATCCATCCAAGAACTGCTGAGCCACTACAATATGCTGTACCAGTGCCGAGTCTGGGGACTCAGCCATGAACAAGACAGACAAAATCTCTACCTCGTGGAGCTGGCGTTCCCGCGTGTGCTGGGAAAGTAGGGGGAGGGGCTAACTGAATGAGTCAAGTAACTAGTACATCCAAGGCGCTAGCGCTGTGAGGCAAGAGGAGAGAAAGGGACAGGGGACGTGGCTGGGGGTTGCAGCTCTGCAGCCATGTGGGCCTCCGAGGGAAGTGTTCCATGCAGAAGGCACAGCAAGAGCAAAGGTGCTGTGGTAAGAGTGTGCCTCATGCCCTCAAGGGGCAGCAAGGAGGCCAGTGTGTTAAGAGCAGAGGGGACCAGGAGAGAGGAACAGGGGCAGTCAGTCATATGGGGCCCGGTGGGTGGCCGTCTGACCCACATCCAGATCCTCAGGACGTCCCAACACACACTGTGTCCACAGAGAACAAGCCATCATCTCCTCTCCTGGGCTCTGAGCTTCTGGCGCTAGGGGCCATACTGGTTTCATCTCTGGTCTCTGGCATCCAGGCACAGATGGCCTAGAGAAGCCATGTGAAACAGGGATGGTGGCAGTAAAGGCAGAAGGGCCAAGAAACGAGTGAATGAGCCACGCCACACAGTAGTGCCTAGGATGCAAGGCCCATGCCTGCTGCTGGCTGCACCCAGCCTGGCCTGGAGTAGGGGCTCACAGGTGATCAAAACGCAGACAAAGGAATGAATGTGACCAGGTCTGTTCCAGGGGGCCCTCCAAAAGCCCTCGGAGGCATCCAGGCCTGGTCACACTGCCCCCTCCCAAGGCTGGTGCTATCCCACGGAAGGGCCAGCTCAGGGGTCCCCACAGACTCCCCTCCCCAAGAGGGAAGTAAGGAAAGCGCCTCCAGGCTGGGAAGGGTTGGAGACTCACATCCCCTTCCCTCTCTTGACCCCAGATCTGTGGGCAGGGTCCAGCCCGTTTATGTTCTTGGTTTTACTCATACAGCATTTTTTTTTTGTTTTTTTGTTTTTTTTAAGTTTAAATCTATCATAACATACAAAAACCAGCAAATTTTACATAGATAGCTCCATTTCTAGCATCTGGAAAACCAAGAAGATCGGGTCACCCTGCTGGGTCACCTGCCCACCACTGCTGGGCAGCACCATCTCCAGGGCCGTGTGGCTGCTACCCCCTCCTGATGGCCACTGGGCTCTCCAGCTGCCCAGGAGCCTGATCTCATGTTTCACTCACTTCTGTTCCTTGCCTGGACCCCCAGGCTGAGCAGCCACGACCAGGATCAGAAGCTACTAAGGGGCCGAGGTTGGGCTGCCATCCCTGCCAGAAAGGAGCTCCTGTCTGAGGTGCAGATGACACAGAGATCCAGCCCTTCTGGTGTGAGATGGCTGGACCCTGGGCCCTCTGGAAGGGCTCCTGGCAGGATATAGCCAGAGCAGCCGAGGCCAGGGAGGGTTTGCCCAGATGGAGAGGCAGAGAAGTGGTGTGAGGTAGGGTGTGAGGTCGGTGAAAGTATGAAGCTAGGGGCTGGCAGGGCTTTGGGCTTTTTACATGGTGAGGACCTCTGTGCAGGGTCAGAGGTCAGGGTCAGTGGTACCTTCACAGCGCTTGCCATCCGCAGCCAGCACGAAGCCAGTGGCACAGGAACAGCGGTAGGAGCCCGGTGTGTTCTCACACGTGTGCTGGCACAGGCGGCCCGGCGAGGTCCAGCACTCGTTCACGTCTGTGGGCAGGCGGCAGGCAGAGGGTGGGTGGCCCATAGGGATGGCAGAAGGGGCCTAGGGGCTAGCTCCCTCCACCCCCAGGTAGAAAAGAGGGGCTGGGTGAGGACAGGGACACACAGACCCAGAAGGAGAGTCAGGGAGGAACCTAGACAGGGAACAGGGGAGGCAACAAGAGCAGGGGCCGAGGAGAAAGGCAGCAAGAGGATCGGAAAGAGGCCGAAGCAGAGACAGAAGGACGGACAGACACAGTAAGAGGCAAGAAAGCATGGTGATGGGACCACAGCCAAGAGAAGCAGAGGAGACCAGAGCAAAGAGGAATAGCAGAGCAAGGAAGAGGGCAGGGCCGGCAGGAAGGAGGAGGAGGCTTGAGGGCTGGCCTGGGACAGGCGGATCCCACAGAGGGGTTCCTCGCCACCAGCGCCCACCTACCGACGCAGGCCAGGCCGAAGGCGTCCCGCTGGAAGCCAGCTTTGCAGTCACAGCGGTAGGAGCCAGGGAGGTTGTGGCACACCTGGCTCTCGCCACACTGGTGCACACCCGTCTCACACTCATTCACGTCTGCCAGGGAAGGTAAGCAGGGCACCCTGAGGCCAGGGCTCTCCCTCAGCCGGGGCCTCCTGTGGGCCAAGGAACCTGGGAAGCCCCAGGCTGGGCAGAAGGCAGGCAGGGAGGTGGTTGGCCTCACCCACACACTTGGTCCCATCCTGGTTGGCGTGGTAGCCGCGCCCACAGAGCAGCGGGTTCCTCTGGCACGTGTAGGAGCCCACAGTGTTGATGCAGCTGAAGCCCGGCCTACACGGCTCAGCCAGCGACGTGCACTCATTGATGTCTGCAGAAGGGATGGAAGTAACAGGGAGCCTGGCACAACCCCTCCCCGTGTCCTGGTGTCTGAGTCCAGGGCCACACTGGGAGGTGGTCGGTTTGGGGATTCAGACCAGCCTAGGACAGGGCTGCACAATTAGACTGTCCCATCCCTGTGTCCTCTGATCCCAGGGCCTTCTCCTTCAAGAACCTAAGCACCCACAGAGCTCTTCCTACATTCTTCTCACAGCTGCCCTGATGCAGTGGCTGAAGGCAGTGGCTTCCGCAGACCTTACAGCTGAGTTGTAGGTTAACTACAAGAAGTCACACCCCTGCTCTGGCTCTTCCCACCAACCTGTGAAGTTCATCCTCCATCTCTCCCTCACACTTTGCCCCAGCTTCACTGGCCTCCTCATCAACTCAAGATGGCCCCAGCCCACCACAGGGCCTTGGCACCTGCTGCCCCCCCACTTCTCTCACACACAAACACACTGCCCTCTGATATTTGCATGGCTGGCTCCCTCTCTCGCTCAGGTCCCTGCCCTAATGTCAGCTCTTCAGGGAGGCCCCCAACCATTCTAGTGTATAGCCGTCTCCTTTAAGATTTAATCCCCTACTTGTTTTATTATTTATCAAACACCTTTGAATAACTGCCACTTCCTTAAATGTGTTTTTATTTAGTCCCTCCTCCTCTAAAACATTTCATTGAAGTGCTATAACTCCCTGACATCTAAACCAGGCACATAGTAGCTGATCTGAAAACACTGTCCATGAATGACTCACTGAGGAATTGTTGGCAGTCCAGCAGACCACCCCCCCACATTGCCCCGACCCCAGCTGAGGATCGTAGAGACCCTCTCGTGCCCACACCCCTGGGGATCCCTGTGATACTGCCAGAGGTACAGAATGAGGAGCTGTTAAGGGGGTACCCCAGAAACAGCTCCATCTCCCAGAATGGTAAAGGGACCCCTGCAGTGTCGAGAAAGGCTTCAGATCAAGCCAACACTCCTCTTGTCCCTAAGTGTCTTCCCTGTAAGATGGCAATGCCTGTCCTACCAGCTACCCTCCTCAGGGAAGGGTGTGGGCCGGAAGCTGTGCTCTAACACCCCCCCCCCCCCCCCCGGGGTTCTGTTCACCCCCAGAGACAGGCTTTGCACACTTGCCCACCTTTCTACCTCTCCTTCTGCATCCTTCACTCCCTGCCCGCCCCCCCCGCCACAGAGTTGAGCACAGCCTTGACCATGCCGGCTGCAGACACCATCGGTCCTGCCTCTGGGCCCGACGCTGTCAGCAGCCCCGGGGAAGGGGAGGCTGCAGGCCAGCAGCGTGTGGACGGAGGTGAAGAAAGGTGGGGAGAGTGTGAGATCTCAGACCACACGAGGACAACTAGGCCACCATCTGCCAAACAGCAGGTCTTTGCCCCTTGAGTGCAGCATGAGATTGACCCCTAGGTCCCACTAACGTTCTTTTACAAACAGAAATGTCACCAAGTATCATGTGCAGTAGATAACGTTTTGTGGCTCTCTGTTCTAGCTGTGTGTGTGTGTGTGTGTGTGTGTGCGCGCGCGCGTGCGGTGCCAGGTCAAGAGAGAAAAATATTCCTTACTGCTAGCTAAAAACCTCTGATGCACATTCATGTGGTCTGATCCCATGGAAGGGTAAACTGAGGCCGCAAGAGCAGGGACTCAG
The DNA here is from genome assembly GCF_010015895.1 of Lontra canadensis. Classification (NCBI taxonomy): domain Eukaryota; kingdom Metazoa; phylum Chordata; class Mammalia; order Carnivora; family Mustelidae; genus Lontra; species Lontra canadensis. The sequence continues at coordinate 592,565 of NW_022631223.1, forward strand.
TCAGGGTCAAGCAGCTCAGGAGAGCAAGAGTTCTGTTTCGCAAGTGTCTCCCGGGGTCAGGCCCTGACCATCCCTCCCCGAGCCCCCCACCGCCCTACACCCACCCCCTGCCACAGCCCCTGTAGGGCCCGCTCACCCACGCAGTTGCCCTCAGGGTCCTGCAGGAAGCCCTCCATGCAGCGCTGGCGTGCCTGGCAGTAGAATGAGCCCTTGGTATTCTGGCACATGAAGCCCGCCTGGCAGTTGTGCGTGCCCAGCTCACACTCGTCCACGTCTGCCACACAGAGACTGGGTGTCAGGGCCCGGTGGGCTGGTCTCCTCCATCATTGGAGAGGGGGGGTGGCAGAGCACATCACGGCTGGGACCTGGGCCAGTAGCAATGACGCCGTTGCCACAGCGCCTGAACTCCTCTGCAGTACCAGCACTGTCCCCAGCACCCTGACGTGGCTTTCTTTACCTAATGCTCCCAACAACCCCAGGAAGTAGGGACCACGACAAACGCCATCTTAAACTGGGGGGTGGAGGCACGAACATGGTTGACGGTTCAGGGCACAGGCTGGAGCCTTCTCCGGCGTCTGGGCTCCCAGGGCAGGTAGAAATGAGGACAAGGGCCCAAGTCTCCAGGGGCCTGTGTCCAGCCTTCTCAGGAGGTGGCACAGAGGGTGGGGGCTGCCGGATCCAGAAGGCACCGCTGTCCCCTACCTGCTCTGTGGCGCAGAGCAAGTCCCTGAAGGCCCCTGACCTCTGTGCAGTACCCCACAGTTTACAAAGTGCAGGCCCTGCGCCTTCCCTCAGGCTCCTGCAGCCGCATACCTGGCCTTTCCGACAGACGGGGAAACAGAGGCAGGAGGCAGAAAGGTTTGACACATGGAGAGTCCATGGCAGGGCGGAGACTCGCTCGGTGTCTCTGACTGCCAGACCAAGGCATGTGAGTCTGTCTGTCTGCAGTCCTTCCACCTGTCCTTCCCTCCATCCCTCCCCTGTCTGTTTCCAAGGCTTCCACCACTGTTTCAGAGCAGCCCGGCCTCTGCGAGGCCCCGTGCTGGGTTCCAAGCACCCAAACGTGGACCGGCTGTGGCCCCCGTCCAGAGACAATGCCTGAGGAGGCAGCCACTCTGGTCTAAGGAGATGGTGACATGCCCCTGATGAGAGAGGGGCAGAGGGCGTGGGACACGTCCAAAGAGCTGGCGCTCCCCCACCCCTGGCAGGGTCCTCAGGAGGGGGCTGGCCCCAGGTCTGTGTGTGCACCCATGTGTGCAAAAGGGACAGGGCTCGCCTCTCCTCCCAGCTCCCTCCATTCCCAGCTCAGGGCCTGAAGCAGGGCTTGCTAATCCACCTCCCTGAGCTCACGCCCAACCTCTGGGCCACTTCTCATCCAGTTTCCAGCACCTCTGGAGGGCTTACCTCTTCAGTGACATTCTTCTGGACGTTTTTAGTTAAGAAAGTGAAGACTCCAAACGTCTTCCCGGATGGGGCCTGCCAACCCTGTCCTCCTCCTTGCACATTCCCAGCCTGCTTATACCTGAGACTTTCTGGTCTTTGACCATGCCAAGATCTCTCTTCTCCCCAGAGGCCCTCCCGCTTGCTGTTCCCTCTGCCTGGAGCCCCTCCCCAGAATCTCTCATCCTGCAGATCTGGATTCCTGGGACGTCACCTCCAAGGAGGGCCTCTTTGGCGCCCAACCTAAAGTAACACCCAGCCCACTGCCACTCCTGCCCTCCAGGTTTGCTTATTCTCCCTCATCAGGAGCTCCAGGACAAGGACACCACACCCCAGCCCATAGCCTGCCATCCAGAACACTGCCAGGCACATCAAAAGCAGCCCAGGAAGCATCTGTTGAAATGGTTTCATGAAAATTTTTCCCTCTTCTTAGGAGGCTAGAATTTTCCAGTGAAAGGCACATAAATGATTGCTCTGCTGAGCTCCACCGCAGTGTGGAGACAGGGGAACCAAGGCATGGTGAGGGAATAACTTGACCCCCCAGATGCCAGCAAATGTAGCAAAGCCAGAAGCACACTCTGGCCTCCCCCCACCAACCTCAGATGCTCCGCTCTGCCCAAGTGCTTGGCAAGAAACCCAAGTGCTTGGAGCTTGCCAGAGGGAGAAGGCTCTGGGCAGGCAGGGGCGGGTCAAGGGGCGGGGTGGGGGCAGGACAGGATAGGTCAAGGTATGATAGTAGGCGGGGCGAGGGAGGGGCAGGGGCGGGGTGAGGGAGGGACGGGGCGGGGCAAGAGGCAGGGCCCATCAGGGGCGGGGGCTCCAGCGGGCCGCCTCAGGGCCCTCCTCACCTTCGCACTCTCCATCCTGGAGGGCGTAGCCAGGCTCACAGGTGAGAGCCTTGTAGCAGCGGAAGGAACCTACGGTGTTCACGCAGTGCTCGCCTCGGCTGCACGTGTGCAGGTCCGCCACACACTCGTTGATGTCTGCAGGGACAGTGCAGCCATCACGGACTGGGGCAGGGTTGGGGGTGGGGGGGGAGGCGGGGCGAGGGGTGCCAGGACCTCAGGGTCCGCACAGCCAGCCCTGCCCTCAAGGCCTCAAGGTCCTTGCCACCCAGAGAGCCACATGCGGTTGCTGTCCACCTGTCTATGCATCCATTCATTCAACAAAGATTTATCAAGCATCTGCCGTGCCCACGAGCATTGTTCTCGGCCCTGGGTACATCCGACAGTGAACAAGACATATCGCTGCTAGGGGCCCGGCAGATAAATAAACAAGCAACAAGTAGGGAGGGTGGTGGTCATGAGTGCAGTGGAAAAGCCAGAGCAGGGTGAAGGGGGTGAGAAGCAGAGGGAGGAAGCAGGGAGGTCTGGGGTGAATCCTCAGGCAGGCCATTCGAGCCAGCATGTGAAGGGCTGATGGAATGCGTCACGCAGATATCCCAGGCAGAGGGGACAATGGGTGCCAGCGTCTTGAGCGGGGAGCCGGCCAGGCCGACTCAGAACTGGCCAGGAGAAGGTGCGGTTGCAGGGGAGAGAAGAGAAGAGTGTGTTCGTGGATGCAGATGGAGGTGGGAGCCATAGAAGCTTCCAGCAGAGGACAGAAGTGGTCAGACTCATCTGTAACAGGGTCCCCTGGCTGGTGTAATTCTCTAGGAGTTAGCATGGAGGCTGTTAGAACAGGAGATGGATGACAAGGCTCGGACCACCACCCATGTAGGGGAGGAGCAGCAAGCCAGTTCTGGAAATGCTGTGAAAGTAGAGCAGACAGGATCCCCTGAGGGATGAGCCGGAGGTGAACAAAAAAGAGGAGCCAGGAGGTGCACAGAGCTTCCTGGCTGAGTGGCTGGACAGGCAGGGGTGCCAGCCTGGGATGGTGACAGCTGCGAGGATGAGGCTGGCTGGGAAGCCTGTGGACGCGTGAAGTTTGAGTGTCCAGAGGCAACCAGGCATGCACGGGAGTTCCTGGAAGAGGTCTAGGTGGGGACACTAACTGGGGAGTGGTCAGTGGCTGAGGTCCCCTGGGGGACAAAGCACAGAGGGAAGAGGCCAAGAGCCAACTTGGGATGAGCAACTGGGAAGGGGAGAACCCCCCAAAAGTGAGAGAAGGGAGGGCAGGAGAACTGGAGAATTCACCAGAGCCCACCCCAGGCCTGGTGCTAAGGACGAGTATGAGCGGATGGCTAGCCCCGTGCCGGCCACTTCCTCGCCCCGCCTGGCATCCCTTGGACACACATTCCCCAGCACCTATTCTGTGCCTGGCCCAGCTGGCCAAGCAGGGGTGTCGGCCACAGCGCCCACCCTTCGGGAACTGCCCTCCTGGTGTGGGGACAGGACAGGGAAAGTAGAGATGCTGCGGAGAAAAGCTGCAGTCTCGGAGCCCCGGCCCATCAGAGCTGCTTCTCAGGAGCAGTGACCCCGTTGCTGTGCCCACGAGGATGATGGAGACCAGGTGGAGACGTGGGGTACAGGGCTGCGGGGAAGACACCCTCCCGAACTCACAGGTGACCAAATGGCATGCAGGCCAGGCTCACCCTGACTCTGGGGATGGAGGAGTTTGGGAGGTGGGAAAGGGAGAGCTTCAGGCCAGCAGTTTCCTGGGAAGGCTTGGCTGAGCAACATAAAGACTTCTGATTCCCAGGATGGGGTTACAGGAGAGACGTTCCCAACAACCCCAGAAGGGCCACAACTCCACAGCCTCTGCAGCCTGGGAGGACCCACAGTAATAAAGAATATCAGCTTACACTGAGGTTTGCTAGGGGTCTGGTGGTTTACAGATGCTGTTTCACAAACGAAGTGACGTGACCGTACCGAAGTCACACAGCCTGCACATGGCAGCAGCAAGAAGGGAACCCAGAGCACCCAGCCCAGAGCTGTGCTCTTTCCACACTGCTGCGGGATGGGCCCTTCCTTCCCATCATCTAGCGGAAAAGCTCACCTGGAACACTTTTCCCAGGGGCCAAGGTGGTCCTCAAAGGGCAGGACACAAAAGACAAACTGCAGAAGTAACTCATCCATTAGAAGTCTTTTGGACTTGGCTCCACCCTACCCCACTTCAGCTTACACACCTTCAGTGATGGGGAGCTCACTACCTATGCAGGCTGCCTCAGTGTAACCCATTTGTTGAGTCATAACAATGACATCAAATACTATTCTTTTTTTTTTTTTTCCAAATACTATTCTTTACGTGGACTAACTCAATCTCCGTAGTGACAAAAGCGGGTGTGATGTCATTTCACAGACTGGGAAACTGAGGCTGAGAGGTTAATGGACTCGTCTGAGCTCTTGCAACTAGAAAGCAGCAGAGCCAGGATTTGAACCCAGGCAGTCTGGCCGCAGAGGGCACACTCTTCAACCCGGTGCGAGTCTCCCATCACACCAGCCGGGCTTCACAGCCGAGCCTGGAGCTAACAGACGAACCGCAGAAGACATCGGTACTCGTCTGAGCATGAAGTGATGGGGAGAACACTTGCAACAGATGCTAAAATGAGCATGTCAATGGAGCTGGAGAAAGGAAGGGGACACTGGGGCGTCAGTGCAGAATGAACAAGGAGGGAGACAGGAAAGAACGAGAATATGAGCTCATAAATTTTGCTGAATGAAATATACCTTTGCTCTTTTAATCCCAGAATCTGTTTTCTGGCACCCCAATGACCCCTTCTAGTACGGGGTCTTCTGTCCAGGCCACTGGGGGAGCCCACACCCCCGGGCATGACCAGGGAGGGCACCCTCTGAAGGGTGCTTGCAGGCCCGGGCAGGATCCGCCTTCCCAGACATCCACACACAGACATGACCCAGACAGGAAGAGATGCCCAGCCACTGAGAAGCGGGTTCGGGAGGGTGCATGTTGTGCCAACAGCGGGAGGCCAGGGGCAAACATGTCTGCAGCCACCCCTCAGCCCAGTGCCGTGGGCCCATCTGCCCAGCGGCAGAGGGTGAGGAAGAGAACATGTCCAGGCTGGACATGGTCCCCAAGCACAGAGAAGACAGACGGGGCTCTGATCACGTGCTCTGGACACACTCTGCACTACTTCTATCTCCATGCTTTTATTCAAGCTGTCCCTTCCACCCGCATGCTCTTCCCGATTTCCAAGTCCCATCCATCCTCAGAGACCAGTGCAAATGCCACCTTCTACGAGAGTATGTCCCGATACCACCAGTGGGAGTGACTTCTCCCTTTGCTTGTGTCTCTGCTGGAGCATTTCCAACCATCTGCCCAAGTCCCTACTGCTTTGGGTCTAACTCTGTGTTAAGGGCCATCATGTTTCCTCCATGAAAACATAAGACTCCTGAGCCATGGGAGAGCATCAAGTCCACTCTCCTCACTGCCCCCAGGGGCACATCTGAAGCCCCAGCCCCTGGCCCACACATACACCAAGAGGCAGGAGGGAAGGACCATTTGGACCACCGGCCATATCCACGCTCAGGCCAGGAGCTGGGTACCGATGGGTAACAGCCCTTGCCCCGTTCTCTGGCCCCAAAGTTAGAGGCAAGGAAAACAGGATCAGAGAGGGAGCACCTCTGCTCAGTGTCACACAGCAAATGAACACTGAGTTGAGGTGCGATACTAGGTCTGCCCAACCCCAACTCCATCCATTCACCTCTGGAGGGGATTCTAGTGGCACCTGCCCAAGGGAGCAGCTGATATCACGTGCTCACTGTGCCCCCGGCTCTGTGCTAGGCTGTACACATGTCCCATCATCTCCAAAGGAGGATCAATACCTTCTTTTTTACAGGTAATGCAACTGAGGTCTAGACATTTGTCCAAGGCCACAGAGCTCCTGGGGGTCCTGCTTCAGACTCAGGCCTCTCTACCTCCAGACCCCATGGACTCCATCCTGCTGCCTGCACATGGGGTCTCCTCGCTTCAATGACCCAGTCACGTCACACATGAATTTGTTTTCTGACTCTCGGGCACGCACGTCCCTGGGTAGAGCAGCCTCCCAGTGGCGTCGGTGAAGCAGCAGGACAGGACACCAGGACACGTAGGGCATGACACGGAGCAGGGGAAAGGGGTGCCGGCGGTGCTGAGAGCTCATATGCAAAGGGCAGGCCCTTTAGCATGTGGCCACGGTGTGGCGGCGTGGCGTGGTGCAGAGCAGAGAGCCGTGACGGTGGCGGCAGGCGGGTGCTCTCGCTTACCCACACATTTCCTGTGCATGTTGAGGATAAAGCCCTCGGCACAGAGCACCGTGTGGCTGACACAGTAGAAGGATCCCAAGGTGTTCACACAGAACTGTCGCAGGCTACAATCATGAGTGCCCATCAGGCACTCGTCTTGGTCTAGTGACGGCCGCAGGAGGAAAAATAGAAGGGCCGTTAGAGGGACGTGGCCTGTCACGGAGCTTTCCGTGACAGAGAGGGGAAACTGAGACCCAGAGAGGGGCAAGGACACCCAGGCCTCCTAGCACATCAGTCCTCCCTCTGGGCTTTGGGCCCAAGTCTGAGATTGTACAGTCAAAAAGGCCTTCAGAGCCAGAACCCCAGTGAGGACAGATTGTAAGGTGAGGCTCAGAGAGGCTAGGCAGCCTTCCCATGAGCACACAGCACTGGTGGGGGTTAGTGAGTAGAGACTGTCTCCCACCCAGCTCTGGAGACTTTCTACCTCCACAGGCAGCCAAGAGAGCCACACAATGGCAGGGGTTTGGAACTTAAGTGCCTAGTGGACCAAGCTGATGACACATATAGGAAAAGGGGTTGGGGGACAGGGGGAGCTCGTTGGGGCACTCTGGGCCCTGTGCTCTGTGTATGGGGAGACCAGCACTGTGAACCCCTTATGGGCAGAAGTTTGAAGAGAAACCTTAAATCTGGTCATTTAAAAAAAAAAAATTCTTGGGTTTTCATGGTTGGTAACTCTTAGTTGATTATTTTAAACAGGGTGGAGCCCAGAAGGCTCTCCCCGCCGGGTGGGCTGCCCCCTTAGAATGCCATCCACACCATCTGGCCTTGACCCTGCAGCTTTTACTGCCAGGGGTCCTGCAGAGGCCGGGACAGGCACGGACACTGGCCTGAGGCCTGACAGGGACCAAAGGAGTCCTAACCCAGGAGAGATGCATTCCTCACGTCTTCAGGACCCTGAGGGATTGGGACGGAAACCCAGAAGCCACCTGAGATCTGCTCCCCACCACCTGGGAGAAAGGTGTGCCAGTCACTGCCAACGCTGTGCACCCTGGACCAGCCTCCTGCCCTCTCTGGGCACATGGATGGTTTTCATCCACATCAGAATAGTCTCAACACCAAAGGGCTAGTTGTGAGGTTTTAGCTTCTGACAGGAACATGGGCACTGGTGGACACACACCGAAGTCACATCTCCTGAACTTGACCCTGAACTAAAGAAAGCATTTCCTGGACTGTCTCCAAGCTCCCTGCTTGTCCTGCCTCCAGACATGAAGAGATGTCGTCTCGAGGTCTCTTGGGTTACTCTCAAGGTGTCATTCACTGTGGGGAGCACCCCAGCAGGTGCCAGTTCCAATGCCCCCATTTCACACCAGGAGGTCCTTGTCTTCTGGAGTGCCACCGGTCCTGGTCCTAGCGCGACATGATTTTGGTCTCTCTTTGGCCCTTTTGTGAATGCAGAGTTACCAAGATCCACTGCCCCTTCTTTGGTTTCCATAACAGAACTGAGCACGTGCCATCCAACTGGGGCTCCAACTCCCCCTCAGAGACAAGTGGGGAGTGACAAGCATCACTTCTGAGTCCTGCATTATAACAATGGGGGCACATATTCCCCTCCTTCTCTTTCTCCGCACATGGCTGGAAAAAGGACAAGGCGGTCACAATCCAACCTCGGCCAAGCAGACCGGGCTCATCACAGTGTTGTCCAGTGACCTTGTCCAGAAACACAAACTCCAAGGACCCACCCAGCCCTACGGGGTGACAATCTCTGGGGACTCTGTGTAATTCTCGGGATCTGTGCTGTTACCAGGCCTCCAGGTGACTCTGTGGCATGCCAAAGTTTGAGAAGCACTGTTCTAGAGAATGGCAGAACAAGGTGGAAGAGGCCTGAAGCCCTCACCAGCCAGTGAGCACACCTGGACGTCAAGTACACACCTGTGCATACACCTGGATGGCAGGTGCACACCTGTGCATACAGCTGGATGGCAGGCACACACCTGTGCTTACACCTGGACAGCATGTATATACCTATGCATACGCCTGGATGTCATGTGCACACCTGTGCCTACTCCTGGACAGCAGGCATGCACCTGTGCCTACACCTGGATGGCATGCACACACCTGGGCATGGTGACAGGAGAGAGAAGAGCTGTTTCAGCTTCTCTATCTGGGGCTCCTGTCAGAGCAGCCAGACCTATTCCCTTACTAAGTCAGTGAGTTTCACCTCCAGAACACCTCCACCTCATGCCGTTTGCCCTGTCCCCACTCTGGGGTCCCTGCCACAGGCCAGCTCAGGTGTGCATGGGTAGGAGAGTGGCCCTGGGTGTACTCACCTTCACAGGACACACCATCCGCCATGATGGCATAGCCAGGAAAGCAGGAGCACATGGCTGTGTCCCCAATGACGCTGCACACCTGCTTACAGGGTCCGTTGTCTGGGGAAAAAGCAAACAGATCAGAGACCACTGGGTTTGTTGTCTCCGGCTCAAGGAGGGCCTGGGAACCAGGGAACCCCAACCCCGGTCCTCTCCACAAGGTCCCCTGGTAAATGGGTTCATACACCGGCTGGTATTGGGGACGATGTTTGGGACCTCCCATCGCCACCACCACTCAGATACCAAACCACTCCCTGGAGTCATAATGCTGCCAGAGAGGAGGGGACAGAGAAGACAGGGAAGGAGGGAGAGAAAGGATGTGGAGATAGAAGGAACAAGAAGAGGGGAAGAGAGGAAGAACAAAAAGAACTTTCCACACAGTACCACAAGCAGTCTCCAAGACAGTTTCTCAAGCAAGGATTCTATTCTTTCCATATTATAGGACCTGAGGCAAAAAGTCACTAACTGACTTGCTTAGGGTCACATCCTGGCCTGAGGCTCTCCCCCCACACACCCTCACCTCCTCAGCTTCACTCTCAACTCCAGACTTCAGACAGGTGAGACCAACCAAAGCCCCAAAGTAGAAACCCCCCCTTTGGCAAGAGACCATCTTGCACATGCCCAGCACTGGGGAGCTTGCCCCCTGCAGGGCCCGGATCCACTCCATGGCCCAGGTTACCTTTGCAGGTGTTGGGTTGTGGCACTGGTAGCAGGATGGTGTTGGAGGCCAGTTGGGAGGAATCTGGTTTCGGTGCAGACTCCTCTGCAGCCTCTGGCTTTGGGGGGTCACCATCTATCAGGGGCAAGGTAGACAGGAGGGGGCAGCTCATGCCTTCAGCCTGGCCTCAGGCTCTTCTCACACCCAGGGCACCACACCAGACATTAGACAGAGACTGCCTTGTTTAATATTCTCCTAGTCATTTCACGGGAGAGGAAACTGAGGCTCAGAAAGCAACATACACCAGGCAAGATGGATCTCACAGCTATTTGGGGCAGAGGAGGAGAGGAAGGAGGGGAGTGAGTTTCTAGACTAAAAATGTATCTATTCCTGGATAGCCGACAGGCAGAAAGCCCCCCAGACCAGGGACTGAGGCAGGCTTCGAGGCTTCCTCTTGAAGCCTGACCACCTCAGGCCCAGTGCTAGGGACATAGCTTGAGTTGGGTTGGTGGGAGGCTCTGTGTTCTGGGTCCTGGCCCTGCACTAGGATCTAGGGTGGGGTGCTGGGGCCGCCCATGCAAATGGAGCTTCAGATGGAACAGATGGTTTCAACTTGTCCAAGTGGCCTTACAAATCCCCTTGCTAGGGGCCTCCAGTTCCCATGGGTTCCAATGTGTAGGGTGACAGGAGGGGAAGGAGGCTTGTGCCCATCCCAGGAACACCACGTTCCATGGGCAAGGTCAGGCCCTGCCCCAGCCATCTGGGCCCTTACCTGGGCGGCAGGTGCGGCCGTCGTCCTGCAGTGAGAAGCCAGGAAAGCAGGCACAGTGGTAGGAACCCACAGTATTGATGCAGAGATGCTGGCACAGCTCCCCTGGGAGGAGCAGGCACTCATCCTGGTCATCGCCAGGCAGGCTGTTGGGCAGCTCAGTCTCCGTGCCCAGGGACAGGGCCTCCCGGCTCGCCAGCTCTGCTTCTGCAACCAGACTGGGGGTGAGTCCTCGTGATGGAACACAGGTTGGTCCTAGCAGATGGCTGATACCATAGGCCTCCGGGAAATCAGTGTAGGTCCTCCTAAGGATCTTCTGTGTGCCCAGCGCAGATGGACAAAGCATGGATGCATGATGATGATGACAGATGGTGAAGGAGGGGTGGGTGAAAGATGGATGGATGGATGGATGGATGGATGGATGGGCAGTTAGGCAGGTGGGTGCGTGGGTGGGTGGATGGATGGATGGATGGAAGGATAGATGGACAAAGAAACAGACCTCTAGCAAGAAGAATAAACCCATCAGAGCCACGTCCAAGTCTTTATGGCCTGCAATATGACAGGACCAGGCCCATAACAGTCCCCAGAAAGCTTTGGCTGAAGTGTTGAACTGGATCCAGATCCCTGATCTCAGTGACATCTGGGAGGCCCACCCCTAGCAACAGAAAGGACCCAAACATGTGTTCTGTCAGAGATGGGGATCTGGACTCTCACTTGGGCCCTCTGCAGCCATGTCCCCTTGGGCAGCGCTGGGTCTCTCCAGCCCCCTGGGGCTGCAATGAGGAGCTGGTGGGAGTGGCAGAGAAGACTCCTGGGGCTGAGCTGCCTTGGAGGTTCTTCACACGCCAGTAGCAGAATAGGGAAGGGGACCCACAGGCCTCCATGTCCCCAATAGGCACGGGCCTTTAGCCTCGCTCCCTGGCCCCAGGCAGCCAAGCCGTCCAAGAAACCAACTGCATGATGTCACGTCTAAGAAACGTGTTTCATACTGAGGGTGTTTACACTGTGCTCCAGGCCGATCAGCCCTGGCCCAGTGCATGCAGACAGGGCTGTGGCAGCTGGTGGTCCAGCCCAGAGATCAGGCACTGCAGGTGGGCAGCAGCCAGGTCTGGGCTCAGGACTCTGCCAAGCATGCCACAGGCTAGGCAGCATTTCTAGGGTTCACGCTCAGCCCGCCCTCACCAGCATGCTCTTCATACAATGCTCCTGGCAGAGGGGAAACTGAGGCTCAGAGGAGCAAAATGCTTTGTTTGCCCAAGGTCACCCGAGCAGGACGGGAACCCAGGTCAGTTTGACCATACCATCTCTGTCTCCTGAGACCTAGGTTACCCACCAGTTCTCCACTGGACAAGAGGAACATGCACCTCTGACTCTGGACCCTGCCTGGCCCATTCCCCACCCTGTTACTCTCAAGGCCAAACTTCCTCCCAAACTTGACCTTGAACCCAACTCTTCTGGGTACTAACCAGACCTTCATAGCCCCGCTCAACCAGGCCCCTACAGCCAACCCCGGCAAGCTGTATTTCCTAGGACTGGATGCGGATCTGTGTCCATGCTAGCCCGGTAAGGCTGCCCAGTCTCTCTTAGCAGAGTCCTTGTGGGTTCCCTGGGACATCCTCATCAGGCTCCTGCTGGCCCATAGGCACAAAGAAGGCTAACAGTCACAAGTCCAGTTGACATCCCTGGCTAGGGTGACAGAAGCTGGACATGGCGGCTATAAGAGGGACCATAGCACATGGAAGTCGGAGGAAAGAGGAGACCCCAGGGACACGGAGGGCTGGAAGGTCTGAGATGGCTCCGGCTCCAGGCTCTGCACTGGCACCCGAGCTCCCATGCACACAGTCAATGGTAGCATGGGGGCAGGCCCTGGGCAGGGGCACAGAGGAGGAGGACACAGGCCCGAGGAGCCCTCAAAGGGCTCATGGTGGTGAAGGGGAGGCCACCAAACAAACCCATCATTCATCAGTCATTTGCTAGTGACCTTAAAGGGCCAAGCGCTGACGATTCAGGGAGAACAGCAGTGCTATCCCGGAAGGGGCTGATCGGGTGGGCGGGGCACAGTTTCTGAATGCATTCTCTGCACTGGTTCTGTCCTGTACCCTGAAGACACGGGATGGCATAGCTGACATGGATAGAGGGCAGATGGATGAAGGAAGATAAATGAATGAGTGAAAGGTTTCTGCTGGCTGGGTGGGTGAATACATGAGCAGACAGATAAAGGACGGACGGATGGATGGATGGACGGACAGACGGATGCACGGACAGACAGACGGACGGGCAGAAGGGTAAGTGGCTGGGTGAGTGGACGGGTGGATGAATGGGTGGCTGGGTAGATACACGAACAGAAGGAAGGACGTGTGAATGGCCAGATGAGGGGGTGGGAATGGACAGTGTAGCAGGATGAATGGTAGAGAAATGGACCAGGGTAAGGAGGATGTGCCAATGAGCATGAAACGGGTAGAAGAGTAAAAGAGGAAGACGTGTGGAGGTGCTGGTGGACATGGGAGGGCAGGTGAGTGAGGAGTGGAAGGGTGGCCGGAAGCTGGCGTTTTGGGGGGGTGGAGCGGATGGTACGTACTTAGCTGGATGGGACCACCGTCTCAGAAATAACAGGGCAGAGGCCACCATCGGAGGCCACAGAAGAACTCTAGCCAGAGCAGAGCCTGGACCTCAGCCAAAGGTGAAAGTGGACCCCGGGGTCCCCCAGAAGGCAAGAGGACACCCAGTCTTAGCTGGAAGCCCCAACGGCTGTCTCTGCCCCTCACTCACCTCTCCGTGGAACGGCTTCGGGCTCTGGGGGCCGGCGCACCTCGGGCACAATGAGGGGGTCTTCCCCTTCACAGCAGGAGAGCATGACGTGGTTGCAGGGGTAGCCCAGGTTGGGGTTAGACTCGCATGAGTGGCCCTCGGCCCGCACACGGAGTCCTAGGCCACAGCAGTCACAGCATTGCTGGAGAGAGACACGCATCACTGCCCACAACCCGCCGGCCCCTCAGAGCCCATCCACCTTCCCCTGGACTGTAAGCCCGAGGGACTCCCTCGGGGCCCCCAGGAGGCAGCCTGGTGCCGCACGGGAACTCTCCAGAAGAAAGACCGCATTCCCCAGCCTCCGTAGAAGCTCAGTGCGGACCCCAAACTAAGTTCTAGCCAGTACGGCGGAAGGGGAGCACTGTCTGTCCTCAGAAGAAAGGCTCTTCTTAGCCCCACAGTCAGGGCAGCGTTATTGACAGGAGGCAAGAGGCAGAAGCAACCCAACAGCCGTCAGAGGAACGTGACACAGCCACGCGATGGATGGTTACCTAGCCTTGAAAGAGAAAGAGCGGCTAACACACACTACAACATGGTGACCTCGAGGACGTGAAGAAGAGTGAAATAAGCCGGATACAAAAAGAAGAAACAGAAAAGAGAAAGCCTGTGAGGACAGGCCTTGTCATGGGCTGTTCGTTTCTACATCCTTAATGCCGAACGCGGCCCAGGACAGGCTGGTGTTTGACGAATAGCTCCTGAATGAGCTGGCCACTGTGAGAGCTGAGGATGGCTTCTCTCCAGATGAAGAGGCCCCCCAAACCTCCTATGGAGGAGTCCCGCAGGGACCCGAACTCCCAGCCCGCAAGGGCCTCAGGCCCAGGCTACGGATGCACAGGTCAGGCTTGCCTTGTACAAGGAGACACCGCACGTGTCATTGTCCTCAGCCCCACAGGCCTCGCCCTCCTTGGCCCCCATGACGCCAGCCATGCAGCTCTTCTCCTTCAAGTAGGACACGCAGCAGTGCTTCTGGGCTATCCTGCAACAGAGGGGTCCCTCAGCTCTGCCCGAGCGCCGGCCCCCATCCTCCCAGTGACCCTTCCAGGAGAAATGACCGGGCCCATTTCCCAGAGAATAAAATGAAGCTCAGAGAAGGCAGCCCCTGCCAGAGATCCACAGCAAGAGGCCTGTGCTGGTGGCATTTCCCCCCACCCCCACCGAAGAACATGGGTTCTGTGTCTGAGTTCCATCAACAACACTCAGGCCTGGGTGGACTGAGGACTCCAGTCTCAGTCCAGTGGACTCCACGCTGTCTATCCCTGACCAGTGTGGGAGGGGTCAGCATTCCAGGTCCCCACAGGGCTGAGAAGGATAGGCAGACTCAACCCCAGGAAGCACAGGGCAGCTCAGTCTGGAAGACAGCAGCCTCCAGGTCCCCCGGCCATGACGGCCCATATCTGTAGGGCTGCTCTGGGGAGCCAGCACACAAAGATGAGGGTCACTGGGAGGTGGAGTTTAGTCTCAATTGAGAAATGGCATTTCCCAGTGGGAGCTATTCAGTGACAGAACTGCCTATCTATGAAGTAGTGAGTTTCCCATCACAAGAGGGATACAAGCTTAAGTCAGGGCCACTAAGCTCCAAATTCTTAGAGAAGGCATCCTCTAACTCCTAAGTCGTCCCCAAACTGGTAGGATGACAAAAGGGAAGGGAAAAGGACAAGGTTAGAATTTAAATGTCTCTAAAAGAGGCACAGAGGGCTAGACACTGGGAAAACAGAGGCTCTGACTCTGGCCATGCTCCCAGGGAGCAGTGCGGCTTTGGGTGAATCACATCACCTCTCTGGACCTTATCCTTATCAAGAAAAATAAGTAGGCTGGGAAAGAAGTCCTCCCTGGGAAAAAGGGAGAGGTGAGTGGCTGAATGAGACATTTTCCACGCTTAGTGCCAAAGAGGCAAAGGTACAAATTATTCCTTTGCGGAGAACACGAGAGTCAGTAAAAACAATCCACACAGACAGCAGAGGACAGTGAGGGGCCAGCCTTCTGGAGACCCCAAGATAGCAGAGTGGGGGAAAAAAAGAGGGCTGAAGGCTCCCGGTTCAAAGCTGAGGAGGAAATCTCATGGGGTCTGAGCAGTACACAGTGAATGAGGCCCCTCCCCACTCCCAGGTGGTACTAGTCCTTGAACACGGGCTCCAAAGCATACCCTGTCTTAACCCCACTCATCAGGCAGGCTACAAATGTGCGTGGCTGGTGTATTCCCGCAGCCAGCCTTTAGGCTCTCTTTCCTGGGGTAAGCCTGGCCGGTGGGCTCACAGCAGCCACAACATGCACGTGGAGACACGTGGAGACTGCGCTCCCCTTGTACTGCCAGCCAGGGCCCACAGGCCAAAGCAAGCTAGGATCTGGAAAAGGCAAACGGGCAGCTCTGCCTGTTCTGGGGTGCCCACCTTACCTGCAGGCATCACCCTCCGCGCCACTCTCGGGGATTTCCACGCACTCGTCATTGTCGATGGCCCACTGCTGTCCAGCGGCACAGCATGTCTCGATCAGATCCTTTGTGGACACTGGAGTGGAGGGGCAACACAGGCAAGGTCACCACTCTAGAGGAGGTACCTGGTTCCAAGATGTTCAGAGATGCTGCTGTTGCTGTCTGGACCCCCATTCCCAGGGAAGGTAACTCACTCTGCCCCCCATCCCCCAAGGCTTCTGTGCATGGTGGCCACTAGTAGTTCTCAAGGACAACCTGCTTCGGAGAGCTGCCTTCGAGGTTAAGTACCCCCCACGGGGGAGGAGGTTGGCAGAGCTATGGCCTCCACTACCATCAGTGACTACTGACTACTACTGACAAAAACCCAGCCCGGCCTCAAAGGGGACAGTGTTGGGGGCCGCTCACACTCCAGAGCTCCCAAAGGGAAAGGGGGGCATCAGCTAGCTCCTTCCCTGCCCCCTCCCCAGGCCAGTTCTCCAAATGAACCACATGCACAAAACCCTCAAATCAGGCTCTGCTTTTTTTTTTTTAAGATTTTATTTATTTATTTTTGAGAGAGAGAGGGAGAGAGAGAGGGCACATGAGCAGGGAGTAGGGGCAGGGGGAGAAGGAGAAGCAGACCCCTTGCTGAGCAGGGAGCCCAACACAGCGCTCCATCCCAGGACCCCAGAATCATGATCTTCAGCTGAAGGCAGCCGCCTAAATGACTGAGCCACCCAGCCGCCACTCAGGATCTGCTTCTAAGGAACCTGACCTAAGACACCAAGATAGGACAAGGCATAAGAAGAAATAGCAGCAGCGAGGGAAGATCAAAACTCATCTAGAAGGGCCGCCTGGTTGGCCCAGTGGGCTGAGCATCCAACTCTTGATTTCAATCAGGTCATGATCTCACGGTAGCAAGATCCAGCTGAGCAGGGAGTGTGCTCAAGATTCTCTCTTTTCGGGGCGCCTGGGTGGCTCAGTGGGTTAAAGCCTCTGCCTTCGGCTCAGGTCATGATCCCAGGGTCCTGGGATCGAGCCCCGCATTGGGCTCTCTGCTCAGCGGGGAGCCTGCTTCCTCCTCTCTCTCTGCCTGCCTCTCTGCCTACTTGGGATCTCTTGTCTGTCAAATAAATAAATAAAATCTTAAAAAAAAAAAAAAGATTCTCTCTCTTCCTCCTTTTGCCCTCCCACCCCACTTGCGCTTGCTCTCTCTCTTAAAAAAAAAAAAAAAAAAAAAAAAAAAAAAAAAAAACCTCATCTAGGAAAGTTAGTGGAGAAAATATTTGTGTGGCTAGGTGAGCAGGAGGAGGCAGGGGTAGGGAAATGTCTTAAAACTGAAAGGCACAGGGGCACCTGGGTGGCTCAGTCATTAAGCATCTGCCTTCAGCTCGGGTCATGATCACGGGGTCCTGGGATTGAGTCCTGCATCAGGCTCCTTGCTCAGTGAGAAGCCTGCTTCTCCCTCTCCCTCTCCCTCTGCCTGCTGCTCTGCCTACTTGTGCTCTCTCTATCTGTCAAATAAATAAATAAAATCTTTAAAAAAAAAAATGGAAAATCAGAAAGCGTGCCACATGCCAGGCACAGGTAGGAACCTTCATGCCCAGGGGTAGAAGTGGTCCCTGGCACAGCAGATCTGGAAGGAGATAAGGCACCACAGACACAATTAAGTACACACATCGTCCTGGGCCCAGAGGTTCTGCTCGTGGTTGTGAACTCCAGGGAAGTCCTCACCCAGACCCAAAATGTGACCACTGCAAGGATGCGAGACATTGGTGTCATTTGTGGAAGTGGGTGTTCATCAGTGAAGGAGTGGCTGGATAGAATTTGGGGATGTCCTCCATGGAGGACCCCACAGCGATCAGGAATAACAGACTAGATGTACCCACAAAATATGGAGTGGTACCAAAAAAAGCACTGGGGTGGGGGGAAGTAAGAAACCAAGTGAGATTTGTTACACAAATGAAAAATACTGAGAACAAAATTAAAACACACATTTTGCACATTAATTAAAAACACACACACATGCAAATTAAACAGAAGGGACCAGTTGCCTCTGGTGGGGCAGAAGTCAGCAATGGGGAAAAGGGATAAAAGGGAATATATATATAAATAAAACAAGGGAGAGTCTTACAGAGACAATATGTGTGAGGTGCCAGAAGATAAGTATAATTAATGCAACCATTAGCTTCTGAGGTCTAAAAATAAATGACATGCAAAGATAAAGCACATCTAAACCAAAAGATACATTAAAAAGGTGCTCAACATCACTAATGATGAGGCAAATGCAAATCAAAACCATAATGAGATATCACCTACACCTGTCAGAATGGCCACTATTAAAAAAAAAAAAAACACAAGAAACAATAAGTTTTGGTGAGGATGTGGCAAAAAGGAAACCCTTGGGCGTGCTGGTGGGAATGTAAACTGGTACAGCCATTGTGGAAAATGGTATGGAGATTCCTCTAAAAATTAAAAATAGAAATACCCCATGATCCAGTAATCCCACTACTGGGTATTTACCCAAAGGAAACAAGACACTAATCTGAAAGATAACTGCACCCCTCTGTTGTTGCAACATTATTTATAACACCCAAGATATAGGGAAGCATCCAAAATGTACATCTGTGGATGAATGGATAAAGAAGATGTGGTACAGATAGACAACGGAATATGACTCAGCCCTAAAAAAGAATGAGATCTTGCCATCTGCAACAACATGGGTGGAGCTAGAGAGTATTATGCTAAATGGAATAAGCCAGACAGAGGAAAACAAATACCATATGATTTCATTTACATGTGGAATTTAAGAAACAAAGCAAATACGAAATAAAAAGAAAGAAAGGAAAGAAAGAAAGAAAAAGAAGGAAAGAAAGAAAGGAAGGAAGGAAGGAAGGAAGGAAGGAAGGAAGGAAGGGAGGGAGGGAGGGAGAGAGAAAACAGAATCTTAAATACAGAGAACAAACTGGTGGTTGCCAGATGGGAGGTGGTGGGGGGATGGGTGAAATGATAAAGAGGATTACGAGACAGAAACGCGTCCAGTTATGAAATAAATGGAGATGAAAAGTACAGCTTAGAGAATATAGTCAATAATGTTGTAATTATCATTATATGATGACTACACTCATTGTTGTGAGCACTGAACAATGTACTGTATTGTTGAATTGATCTTGTACACTTGAAACTAATACATTGTATGCTATTATTCTTTT
The DNA here is from genome assembly GCF_010015895.1 of Lontra canadensis. Lineage (NCBI taxonomy): Eukaryota > Metazoa > Chordata > Mammalia > Carnivora > Mustelidae > Lontra > Lontra canadensis. The sequence goes on from NW_022631223.1 coordinate 611,348, forward strand.
AAAATTTAAAATAAAATTTAAAATAAAAAATTTTAAACCAAAAAAGGTAAAGCTCATCTAGAATACCTATATCCGTGCTAGGGCAACAACAGGGGTGTAACGAAATAACTTTGAGCCTGGGTCCACATCTTAGTGCTACCATGGATAGCTATTTCTTTTCTCTAAAGTCTTAGTGTCCTCCTCTACTCTGAGGACCTTTAGCTGCACAAGTGCTAAAGCCTAGAAAGACCTCTAAATATCCCTGAGCAGTTCACGTCATCTAGCAGACCAGAGGAACAAATGTGCCGGTGGATGTCAGCAGACTGCAAGGTTCCAGGAAAAGAGTGACAGCTCAGTAAGAATCACCAGCTTCATCTGCAGAGTGGGCATTTCAAGTTATTAAACTTTTCTAGGTTTCAAGGCCCTTCTGTAAAAGAGGGGAAATAAGTTTCAGTAACAACCTCAGATCTGTACCAGGTAGGAATGAAAAGAATTATCTATCAGAAACAAATAGCAAATGTCACGCTCAGCGATGAAACATTAGACACCTGTCCCACCGAAGTCAGAAATGTAATAAAAATGCCTACAGACACAAATAAATACTGTGAGGGGATTACTACAGTAATGTGAGGTGATTACTACACCAATGTGAGGGGATTGCTACACTAATGTGAGGGGATACAACCACCATCTCATAGAGTTTCCATTTTTTTGTTGTTGTTTGTGGTAAGAACATGCTAAGATCTAGTCTCACAGCAACTTTCAAGTACACAATACAGTATTGGTAACTAGTCGCTGTCCTGTGCCATAGATCACCAGAATTTAGTCATCTTACAACTGGATGCAAGCTTGTACCCTTTGCCCAACATCTCTCCATCTTCCCAGAACTTCCCCCCCAATTCCCTGGCAGCCCCCAAATGACTCTTATTTCTTTGAGTTTGGCTCTTTTTTGATTCCACATGTAAGTGAGATCATACTCTGTTTGTCTTTCTCTGGCTGACTAAGTTCACTTAGCATAATACCTGTTAGATCCATCCATGTTCTTGAAAAATGGCAAGATCTCCCTTTTTATGGCTGAATAATATTCCATTATGTATATACGTATGTATGCATATATACATACACACACCTATATGTACATATACATACATACATATGTGTACATATACATATATACATACATATACACACATACATATATATACACATAAGTCTATGTGTGTGTATATATATATACATATATATACACACTCATCATAACTGCCTCTTTTTTTCCTTGAATTATTGCATCTGCTAGTATCTCTAGGACAACACTAAAAAGAGCATCCACAAGTAAAAAAGAAAACCTTAATACAATAAAAGTGTAAAATCCCTATACGGCAAGAGACAGCATATCCAACCAGCCCCAGTTACTGTCATCACATCACTCATTTTTAAGACTCCTCATAGCATTTATCACTGTGTGAAATCTTGATTATTTATGAATTTACTTCTTCACCCACTTCTTTCTCTACAAAGACACTAGAGTCTCTGTGGCCATTAAAAGTGATGCCACCATTCCATGCTTAATCCTTTCTCATTACACTCTGGGCATGTGGGAGTCATGCCTCACTTGAATACTTCTGGGGATGGGGAGTTCACGCTACCTCATCAGTTTGTCCTTTCTCTGCGTAGTTCACGTCTTTCTTGTACTGGACTGAACTCTTACTCCATAAGCCTTCTCCAAGACTCCTTACTGAGTGAGATCAGGAGATTGCAGTGGAACCCTGGGTCTTAGCCAAGTGACTTGAGATAGGTGCCCTATTGAAATAACTGTTAACAGCAGAAATGAAGTACAGGCTAGTGTCAGCCTTGGGTCCAAGCACTTTCATCCTTACAGTTATGATGAGTGAGTACTCTTGTCTCCCCACTTCACAGATAAGGTGGTGAGTCAGAAGTCCCAAACCTCAGTTTCCCCTCTTCTCTTCCCCTGTCCAGGCCTCAGCTTTCCCACATCCATGGCATGGATGACTTGATATAGCTGATCCTGAAGGCCCTGTCTGAGAATCTGACCAGCATCAGCCTGAGAGCGGGTTCTGCTTCCCTGCGGATTGAATGGTGTTCTCTTCCTGCCCCCTCCTTGATCAGAAGCCAGGTTTCAGCCTGCGTTTGGCAGACATCCCACCATTCTCCACTGGCCTTTCCCACCCTGGCTTCCCTCTGTTTCAGACAAAGGAACTCAAGAGGCCATGAACCCATATGTTGGGAGGGCCACCCACTTGGAGCAGGAGGGACCAAGCCTGGCGCTGCTTGGTACTGTCCAAGATGTGGGAGGCAGGGCCAGGCAAAGCCCCGTAAGATGTGTACCCCCGTCTCCTCATCCAGAAGACACACCTTCCTTCCCCATCCCAATGCTGGAAGACTCAGCCCAAAGGCCCTCTCTTCAAGGTCTCCTTCCTTGATCAGCCCCTCTGAGGTCCCCAGCCTCTGTCTTTCTCTCTGGTTCTTTTTAAGTTCCCAAGCACCACCATTCAGATGTCCAGTCCTAGGATTCTTCTCTTCTCCATCTCCACCTTGGCCCTGGCTGATCTCATCCAGCGCCAAGCTCCAAGTACCTGTTCTACCTCGCCCCTCCCACATATTTGTCTCCAGCTGTAGTTTCGTGCACACACACCACAGCTGGCTAAGGAACCACCAACGGTGCTCCCTAGTGCTCTCACTGCCAGAACTATTCAGCAACTGATTTCCCTCAAACCACCTCTTCCCAAGGTCTCCCCTGCATCATTGAAGGGCCCCTGGCAAACTCGGAACCCTCCTGCACCCATTCCCCATTCCCATCTCCCTCCGTCACTCAGCAGGCCACCTCCAAAGTGCATCCCAGTCCACCCACCGGGCCCCTCACTCCACCACCACCTCTTGGTCCAACATGGTCCCTGTTCCCTCAGGTGTCCTCTTCCAGGCCCTTTTCCAGAGGGCGTCAGAATGAGTTCACACATATAAATCAGACTGTGTCTCTCCTGGGCCTACAGGCCCCCAAGAGTTCTCCTTTCTTTACAAAGACCTGTTGACTGCTCCACTTCATCTCCTTTCTCTGATCCTCTTTCCCACACCTTCTCTCCACTCCTTGAACTCCCTGGGCTCATTCCTGCCCCAGGTCCTTTCCGTGGACTCTGCTTTCTGCCTGGAATCCTCTGCCTTTTCCTGTGCCCTTTCCCACCAGCACTGTCTACATGGCTGGCCCTTCTCCTTCAGGGTTCTCACCTCCTCAGAGAGGAGCTCTCTGACTTCTGGATCTAAACTCACCTCTATGCCAACCCTCATCACACCACCCTACTTCCCTGGCCTTCCCTGGTCCCGATCAGCTCAGGGAACCTGTGGTCCACAGACCCCTACCGGAAGGCGACTGCCCTCCAGGACGAAGCACCCCTCCCTGGTTGGACAGTCACAGCCCAGAGTCACGTCCAGTTCTGACTCTCAATCCTAGCCCTGTGTGCTTCTCTTTGCTGCTCTGTCTCTGCACATGCTGGTCCAGGTGGGGAACGCCTATCTCTGCGCTGTTCCACTCACCATCCCTAACCAGCCAATCCACGTGTGAATCCCTGCCTCTCCATCTGCAGAGCTCCCACTGGCACCCACCTCCAAACTGGGGGGACCAAAAGCCCCCACTTCTGGCTTCATTCACACCAGCACTTGGTACAGGCTTCCACTGTGATGTCCCTGCTGTCAGGTGACATGCTTGTCTCAACCACCGGACTCAGAGGGTCTCAGGAATCAAGAATGGGTCTGAGTCCTCTTAGGGCTCCCAAGCCCTGGCGCTGAATCAAGCAGCCCAGGGCCTCGGTGTAGACAATCTCACGAAAAGCTTACATCAACAACATGATGTTGGATGATTATGTTGATTTTCCAGATGTGTAAATAGAGTTTAAGATACACAGCCCAGTGCACAGACTTAGAAAGTGAGGGAAAAGAATACAAGTGTGGCCCATCCACCTGGCCCAGACCGCCTCTCTGCCACGGTTTCCAGCAAGGGGGCCAGAGGGGAGCACGGGCTAAGGGGACACAGACACTTCACTCGCCCTCTGAGCCTCCATTTCCTTGCTTGTAAAATGGGCGAATGACCTCTCTCGGCCACGCTTCACAAAGCGGGGCAGTGAGACGATTCAGTGCCTGGCAAACAACAGGCGCTTGGGAACAAGGACCTCCCCGGCCCTGGCACACATGTGTTTGGGGATTGCTCACCAGCGAATTAGTCAAGGAACAAAGGAACTGACCAGTAAATGGATGGACAAAACAATAACCCCCTGAGCGCAGGAAGCTGGCGGGGCTCTCGGCAATCCCTTCCCCGGCCTTTTCTGCTTGCCTCTGAGTTTCCGCGGACTCCCCCATTTCTGGCCACTTTGCCACCTGGCCTGAGCCCTGGGCCAGAGGGCGTGCAGTGTCCCTCGCCTGCTGGTTATTTGCAAGCATTATGGGCTGAAGGGAAGGGGCCTCTCCCGCTGTGACAGCTGCAGCCGTGACCCTCTCTCTGGCCTCCAGTGACATGGGACGGCCCCCATCACTCTGGCTTCCGAAGGCTCTGCCAGCCGTCTGCCTCACAGGCTCTGGCAGGAAGCCACCTCCGACATGCCTGAGCAACAGAGGGAGAACAGACCCACTCTGGGAAACCATTAACTTCGTCTGGGAAAGTGGGTAATACCCAGAGCCAAAGACACTGTGATCTCATTTTCAGGTACACGTCCAGGAGAAACAGGTGTCCGTGGTCTCCACCTGGACCCCCACAAACATAAGCCCCAAACTGCAGAAAACTCAAGGATGCCTCAACAAGGGAAAGGGTGGAAATGAGCCCTGGCAGGACCACACGATGTGCACAAATTCATTACAACCATAAACAATGACACAGATGAATCACAGACAGGATCTTGGGCGGGGGGAGAAGCAAGTCACAGAAGAAGACCGCAGACTGCCTTTTAGAAGAAGTTCAAAAACAGGGAGAAAAGCAAAACAACTGTACAGCTCTAAAGAAAAGGAAGGAACTCTTGTGCATGGAAGTCAGGATGGTCAGAATGATGGAGCAGGAGGGGGGGCAGGGCAGGCGGTCACAGCCTCTATCCCCACGGCTGGTACCTCCAACAGCGGCCCACTTTAAACGCTCCTTAGTAGCATAGAGGTTACCAGAGGCTGTAGGAGGACAGATGGGAAGTCAGCTTGGATGGGTACAGGATTTCAGTTCAGGAAGATGAAAAAGTTCTGGAGATGGGGCACCTGGGTGGCTCAGTCGGTTAAGCATCTACCTTCGGCTCAGGTCATGATCCCAGGTCTTATGATCAAGCCCAGCATTGCATCAGTCTCCCTGATCAGTAGGGGGGATCTGCTTCTCCCTCTCCCGGTGCTGCTCCCCCTGCTTGTGTTCTCTTGCTCTCTCCATCAAATAGATAAATAAAAGCTCAAAAATTAAGTTCTGGAGATGGATTAATATACTTGTACAATGTGAACATACCTCACTGACTTAAAACTAGTTAACGTGTCCAATATTATGTTATGTGTATATCACTGCAATTTAAAAAAATAATAATAATGCATTGCATTGTTAAAAAAAAAAAATGTGACCCAGCACTTCTCCATCCAGAAATCTAATCTCGCCCACAGACTTAAACACGTTGGACAGGAATGTTTGCTACCCCTGAATTTGTGAGAGCAAAGGTGAGGAACAACCAAAATCTCATCAACAGGGCAGTGATTAAATAATCTGATGTATTTCTGTCCACTCTTATGTAGATGTTAAAAAGTATTAGGTAGATCTTCCTGCACTTACATGGTCTGATTTCTGAATGTACTATGAAGAATTGAGAACAGGGGCACCTGGGTGGCTCGGTGAGGTAAGTGTCTGCCTTTGGCTCAGGTCATGATCCCAGGGTCCTGGATCCAGCCCCACGTCAGGTTCCCGAGCAGGGAGCCTGCTTCTCCCTCTGCCTGCCACTCCCCCTGCTTGTGCTTGCTCTTTTGCTCCCTCTCTGACAAAATAAATGAATAAAATCTTAAAAAAAAAAAAAAGAAAAAAAGTTACCCCTTTTCATTTTAAAGGGATACACGGACATACATGGACTATTTCTGGAAGGACAGCCAAGACCCTGGTAACAGTGCTTGGCTCAGGGCAGGACCTGACCGTGGGAGGGAGGAAACCCACTAACATTTCACTGTTCGCCCCTTTTGTATTTTTTATGCATTTCTTATCATGTGCAGGTATTGCCCATTCAAGACACATTCTGTTATAAAAAGATTCTGAGATTCTAGAGATTGTAACCACCTTTGATCACAGAACAATGGGTGCCGTAAACAATCCAGCTCAGAGGTCGCGACCCCTTTGGACAGTCCCCTCTCCCCGGACATCAAAGTCCTAAAGAATGTTTGCTTTGGAAATGCTGCCGAAAAACCCAGGCACCTGGCAGGAGGGTGATGAGTGGGCCATCTCCGCCAGCGCCCTGTTTGGTAGGATGTTTGAGGGGCCTGAGCAAACAGCCCAGAGCTGCAGCTCTCTGCTCCCGGCAGCCTTGCGTTCTTGGGGGCGGGGAGTGGGTACCTGCAGGCCCTGGGAGCACCTGGAGTCCTCTTACAGGGACTGCAAAGTAGACAAACATAAAGGGTTCCCGAGCTTCATCTTCCTGAGCCAGGATCACAGGCACAATGGTGACAACCAACCTGGACTGAGCCCACCCACCACGGCCCCCCAACTCAGCCCTTTCAAGATGCCCTTCTCCTCCCAACCCTAACCGGAAAGGGCAGTCCCCAGCCTCCGTTGCTCTTTCCAACACCTCCCATCACCTGGTTTCCTCGTGGGGTGGTGTCTACTCCCTTCCCACCACTGCCCAATTCCGAGGTGCTGGGCTGCTCTTGCTGACGGGCTGGAGGCTGGGTCTCTGCCCTGGCTGAGCCCCCTGGGGGACCCCAGCTTGCAGCCACTGCATCTCCCCTCCAGCTCCAGAAAGAGGGTCCCACATGCATTCCCATTTTGCAGATGAGCAAGCGGCCGCCCAGAGAGGAGGCCCCACTTGCCCCAGACCACAAGCCCAGCCAGGGGCAGCCGCACACTCCAGAGGGCAAGCCCCTGAGCAGCGCACCGAAGCAAGCAAAGGAGAGGGTGAGGAGGAGGGAGGCAGAGGGGAGTTCAAGTTCCTCTGCAGCAGCTACTCCAGGGGAAGCAGGGCCCCCCCACTCCTAGGGCTCCTTTCCCATCCTCACCATGGGCACAAAAGCCCCTGCTTTCTGACAAAGCCAACAAGGCCATGGGGGGAAAGATGGCTTTTGCAACACCTGGTGCTGGGTGAGCTGAATATGCATTTGAAAAAAAGAGTGAATTTTGATTTCTATCCACACTGCCTAAAGAAACAGATCTAAATATGATTGAATGTGAAAGGTGAAACACGTTAAAATAGGAAAATAATTTCATGAGTCTGGAGTAGACGAAAATTTCTGTAAAAGGACACAAAATACACTAACATAAAATTAAAGATCAAGACATTATATTTCATTAAAATTAGGGATTTCTGGGGCGCCTGGGTGGCTCAGTGGGTTAAAGCCTCTGCCTTTGGCTCAGGTCATGATCCCAGGGTCCTGGGATCCAGCCCCGCATCAGGCTCTCTGCTCAGCGGGGAGCCTGCTTCCTCCTCTCTCTCTGCCTGCCTCTCTGCCTACTTGTGATCTCTGTCTGTCAAATAAATAAATAAAATCTTAAAAAAAAAAAAAAGAAATCTTTAAAAAAAATAAAAAATAAAATACTTTGTTTTAAAATGGGAAGAAAAGTTACGCAACAAAACAAGATAATGCGTGATCCAACAAAAGACACACGGAATACATAAAGAACTCCTAGAAACAGTTAGACAAAGAAAGCAATTTAAAAATGAGCAAATGACGATGGAATGTCCAACAGTAATACAAAAAATGTGCTAACTTAAGAGAAAATGCAAATTAAAATCAGAACAAGACACCACTACCTATCCACCAGATTGGCTAAAATGAAAAGGAATGACCACATCCAGTTGGCAAAGATGCGGGGCAACTGGAACGCTCACTCACTGCTGGTGGGGATGCAAACTGGTAGTATACTTTGGAAAAATGGCCATGTCACGTTCCATTCCCATGTATATACCCAACATGAATGCCTACGTCATCCAAAAGACTCCAATAAGAACGTTCACAGCAACTGTCCTCATCACAGCCAAAAACTGAAAATAGCCCAAGTGTCCACTCATGCTAGAATAAATTAATAAACCATGATTTTTTCTGACAATGGAATAACACAGAGCAGTCTTTTTAAATGAACCACTGCAGCCACTGTAGGCAACAACATGGGTGTCAAACACATTATCTTGAGCTAAAGAAGTTAAATGCAAAATACCACATGGCTCCCATTTTACAACAAACAAACAAAAAACAAAACAAAACAAAAGCCCTCAAGCGTAGGCAAGAAGGTGAAAAAAGTCAGCATCGTGGTTTCCATGAGGGAGGGAGAGCAGAAATGGCTAAGAAGGGGCACTAGGAAAACTCTGGAATGCTTGAAGTGTTTTAGATCTTGATCTCAGTGGAGCTGCCTGGGAGTCTTCATATGTGAAAATCCACTGAGTTATTCTATTAAGATCCGTGTGGTTCACATCAATTACACTCCATAAAGAGTATAATAAATAAAAATACAAAAATAAGAAGTTGTCAAGGGAGTACTGTTAGGCTAATCAAGATTTAAATGGCATCTACAGCATACGTCAGCATGAAGTTTTACAGAGAAGAAAACTCAGGAGATGTAACAGCACAGATAAGCGAGATAACCTCTAACTGGCCTTGATTAGAGGGGACTTTACGAAATGAGCTCTGCAATGCACTCTGGGTGCAGGTAGGGAAATAAACAGGACTATGGTCTGAGAATCAGATGGCATTAGGGATTACTAACTGTATTAAGTGCAGGATCACAGTATGTACTAATATGGGAGAAGGCCTTTATTTTTTAGAGTTGTACCATATATATAGTGTCAAGACTGAAAGGTCTCCATCACACACGCACACTCACACCACATCTCGAATGAGAAAGAAGAGCCAAGACCTGAACAATCATGGGGCTGAGACTTCTTCCCTGAGCCCCTGCCCCTTACAGCAGCCCCACCGAGGGTCCATCCCGGCTGCCCGGGGTGCGCTGGGTTCCGGTGGAATCCTGGGGTGTGGGGGTGTTGTGGCTGGTGGAGCCACAGGTATGGGGACTCTCTGGGGGGCTTAGTTGACACAGAGGGGCTATGAGGCCCCATGCACGTGGCTGCAGCATCATCTTTGGGAAGCTCTGGGGGGGGGGTGGTAGGTGAGCAGCAGGATGATCCATGCAACAGGAGGGCCCTACCGTCCCCGGTTTTCCAGGGAGCCAGGGGTTGGATAGGGGGTGTACCTGTCCTCTGCATTTTAACTAGACTTTTCCGCTTAGAATTTTCCAGCTGATGACAAGTCGACTCCATAGAAAAAAGGAGAAAAGTAGTTTGCAAAGAACAGGCTGCCATGATCAAGAACAGCACAAAAACTCTTGACAAGCTCAGTTCTGTTCGGAGGGAGTGTGTGGAACTGGCCTCACTTTTAGAGGAAGCCACCCTAGGGAGAGTCACCAGACATACAGAAACCGGACGCAAACTCTGAAAAACTGAACAGGACCATCCCCGTGTCTGAGATAATAACCTTCCCAGAAAAAGGACAGGACAAAGATCCAAACGCTGGGACCCAAGAGTGGACAGCTCACATTCTAAGAATGAACCAGTCCCTGGAAGATCACTCCAGAGTTAGATCATGGCCAACAGCTTTCTAAAACAGGGCCCGTGACCAAGAGCGGATGCCCATGAGGGCCCCTCACCCCCCGGTGACCTTCATCTAAAAGGAGGGTTGGGTTGTCCCTCCCTCCACTCGGGCTCACCCCAGGCTACTAGCCACGTCCACCTCCAGCTGAAGGTCATGACGGCACCCAATCTCTGAGCAAGACTCCTCCCTCCCTGTGCTCCGGGAGGGGGCCTCTCCCAGCCCCCAAGCCCAGTGCCGTGGAAGTGGAGTGGAAAGTCTTCCAGTATCACTCAAATCTCAAACCAAAGGCACCGACTATCAGAACTTCATCAAGACACTTCGGGACATGCTCTGTTCTGCCTCAAAAGAACTGTGAATTTTATCTCCCTCATTATGAGTTGAAGAAACTTGCTGCCACCTACAAGACTGTACTTTTTGCTGAAAGAGAGGTTTGATGGAATTCTGGTTCTCAGGAAAGCATTTTGTTTTATACATGATTCTTATCGGTGACTTCATTCTACTTCCCTGGTCTTTCTGGATAGTTCAATTTAATTACCAGTCCATCGTACATATGTACAGTTTAGTAAGAGAAGATGTTTAACTATAAGGCAGTTTTTTTCTATAAGAGAAATGTAAACATTTATTTTTCACCTTAATAAAGAGGGATTAGCTAAAGAATTACAGAAATTAAAACAGCACATAAAAAATTGGATTTTTTTTTTCCTCCTCCTCTTTGAGGCAAACAGGAACAGGGCACCAGCAAGGTTTTCTGCAAAGCCCCAGGTGGTGATGCTGACACAGAGGTCCAGCCTAGGTAAGAGGCAGGGAGTGCCCAGGGATGCGTCACCAGAGGAGGGGGAGGGGCCGGGAATCTGGGACCTCAAGCTCCCAGCGTTCCCAACGGGGATACCATAGGACCAGGCTGGGGGCCTTCCAGAGCCAAATTCCCAGTGACTTCACCCAGCGACTTTGCATTTCTCTTAAGTGACGTGGGACTGCAGCCCCATCAGATCCCAACCCCACACAGACCTTTACCACATTTCTCCCCAACCCCCAAGTACCTTGGTCCTTGGTCCCCTGCAGCCTGCACCGTAACTCAATATTCTGTGTGCAATGAGCGCATCCCAGGGGCCCAGGAGAGGTGGGCTGACACCGCCACTCTGCACCAGCCAGAAAACCCCACCCAGAACCCTGCTGTCCTTCCACCGGGCGAGCAACCTCAGGCAAGTCCCTTGGCCCATCTGGTCCCACATCCAGGCTTTAGGGGTCATGTGGTGACAGACAGGGAATCATGAGGCCTTCCTTGGGCACCTCCCCACCCACCCACCTGCTGCCCACCTGCTGACCAGGGCAAACTAATGGGGGAAGAAACAGAAACCCAGCCGTCCTCTGATCAGGTTTCCACCTCTGGCCCAGACCTCTGTCCGGCATGCCAGATGCTCATGGTCACTCTCAAGGTTGTGTCTCTACCTGAGTATCAGCCACCGGCTCCAAACCCTCCAGAAAAAGACCATGAGTAGCCCTTGCCCACAGACTTGGGGTGACCCCCTCAGGAAGCACAGCCCCCAATCCAAGCCTGGGAGGTGGGGCATCCTGGAGAGATCCTAATCCCTCCCCAGCCACAGTCTACATGGCCATCATCCACCAAACCTGCTCCTGTCCGCATCTGTCCCAGACCTGCGTCCTACACTGCTCTCTGCTGGCAGAAGCTGAGTGGGAGGGGCAGCAGCACAGATCCCCAGGCAGGCACGGTCACCTTGACCGAAGTCCACAGCACCGTGAACCTCAGCTCTTGCCAGGCTCCCCTCCAGGCCCGGGAGCAACACCTTCCATGGCTGCCAGCACAAGAGCCACACCAGTCTCTGCGGGTCCCCAGCCCTGCCCACACCTGTGCTCGTGGCCTCTTCACGACTCACTCTTCAGTCGCCCTTTGCAAGGACCACCTGTTCCCGGCGCTTTGCCTCCACTGGGCAGGGAGGTCTGGGAGGAAAGCACACTGGGCTGGAGGTCAGGGCTGGGGGCCCATCTTCTGAGCTCACGGGGTTTTTGGCCAGCCCCTCACCCGTCTCTGGGCCTCTGGGTCCCAGCTGTGTAATTAGGGGTGGGAAGGAGTAGGGAGACTGAACTGTGGCAGCGAACTGGCACTCCCTGCCTCCTTTACTGGTACTTCGGTGTATTTGAATGAGCTGCCAACATTCACAACTTGGGAGCTTTCATAGAAAATTCCAAATCCCTGGCTTCTTTTAGAAAACCCAAAGTTATAGGCCACACTGGGCGTCCCTGCCCCAGGGCACCAATCAGAGCTGGGGAGCAGCTGCCCCCAAATTCCAGGCGCCTTCCTGGTCCCACGGTCTGCACAGCCCCTGTGGGTCCCCGTCAGCCGGCAGCTCCTATCCTCCAGCTACCCCACTGCCAGCGTCTGACTTTGCTCCCCCATCCTGTGCGTTCCACAGGTCTGCTGGTGACAGTGGGTACACACACCCCAGGCTGGGGGGTGGGGAGTGTCCTCCCTCTGCTTCCTGGTTCCGAGCGCGGGGCCCATAAGCACGTCCGGACTGAGTGGGGCAGATGGCGGGGGTGGGGGTTGCAAGCGAAACAAGACATCTGTCACTCTCCACCCCCTTCTCGCCCCCCTCTCAGGAGCCAGGGGCTCTCTGCCCCCAGGCGGGCGGCTCCCTGCAGCCAGATTCCACTCTTCATCCTCCTCCACCCTCCCCACATGGATCCCAGGGAACCCCAGAATCCCAAACTCTGTGCCTGGGGCTGAGGGCACAGGCAGAGCTTGGGGCCTGCAGACCCCACCCTGGGTCCTAGGTGCCCCATGTGGATCTGTGACACGGGGCAGTGCTGGAGTCCCTGACTGCTGGCCACAGGAGCCACACACTCATGCCAGGCATCTGGGCAGACCCAGCGGGGTGGTCAGAGCAAAAGGCTGAGAGTCAGTGGTCGGCAAATGTCTGCTGGCTTCATCAGCGCCCTCAGTGACCCTGGACGAGTTGCTTCACTTCCCTCTGCCTCAGTTACCTCCCTTGTAGTGACAGGGGTGGGGGTGTCATGAGGCTTAACACACCAACACAGGTCAAGTGACCAGCACAGCAGCTGCCTTATCATGACCGCTTCCTGACGAAGGCCAGTCCCGTGAGGGTGAAAGACGAGACCATGTGCAGACCCAGGGAGGGCACTCCCTCCCCGTTTCTGGGATATCGGCCACCTGGTCAGGCTGTGCCCCTGAAGACAAGACCTCAGGATCAGGGCATCTGCTGACTCAGCTGGGAGGTGTTGGGAGAGAAGTGTGGAGTGGGGAGGGAAGGGCCAGGGAGGACCCCTGTCCTGCCCATCCGGAGGCAGCTAAGAGTGACAGCCCGGTGTGGGGCACAGGAAATGAATACCCCCACCCAGCCCAACTAGGCCTGGCCCCTCGGCTTTTTCACCAGCAGGGACAGCTCCTGGCCACAGAAAAGACACACATCTGTTCACTGAAGCACAAACGCAAGTCCGCAGGCCCAGCCCCCAGGGTGCAGTGGCCCTCTGACATCAGGAAGACAGGAACTCAGTCCCAAGTGGCTGACCCTCCTCGTGCTGCTCCTCTCAGTAATCCTGCGGTGGTAAGGTCACTCTCCTATCTTACAGATGTGGACACTGAGGCTCAGTGAGTCAACCGCCTGAGGTCACGCAGCCATCATGGAGGGGCAGGATTCACACCAAGGATTTTCCCTCTGAGGACCGAGCTGGCTTATCCCCAGTGCCACTAGCCCTGAGCCCATTTTCCCAGTATGTGGACCCAAGAAGGGCCCCATAGAAGAACCTCAGCCCACGTAATGCCTCTACAGAGGCCTCCTCCGTAAGGCCCCAGATGCTGTGGGACAAAGGACACAGAGGACACAAACTCCTGGCCGGGCTTGGGGGAGGCACTGGCAGGCAGACAAGCTGACACTGCTCTCAGGAGAGCCCTGAGCACAGAACTCTCAGCTCCAGTTCGCTGAGGCACCAAGGATTCTGGAAGGCTCAGGGTACAGGAGGCCAAAGGGCTTGGTTCGGCCTCAGGCCAGTCGCATCTGCTGTCTCGAGCTCAGTGTATAAACAGGAGGCAGCCCAGAGCGCAAAGGCCATTGCCTTCCTGACAGAGACCCCAGGCCTGGAATCAGCACCCAGGGCACCAGCTGTGAGCAAAGCCCGCTGGGAGACAGACCCCAGCACCTGGTGCCCAACACCAGCCTTCTTCAAACTGAGAACAGAGCTATAGAAGAGAGCCCTCAGAAAGCCCATTTTACAGACAAGAAAACGGAGGCTCAAGCAATAGTGTGATTTGCCTAAGGTTACACAGCTAGCGAGGGGCAGAGCCAGTGCAAACCTGGGGAGCTCTGTACCAGGCCTACCAAAGGAGGCAAGCAAGAAATCCAGACATGCCTTAAGCATCAGTGGACTCGGGTTCAGACCACTTATTTGCTGCTGGGCCACGGACCAGGCCAGCATTTCAGCCACCCCCCAACCCCAGTGGGAAGGGACTTACTGTAAAGTCGTGTGGGGCCTAAGTGAAATGAGGTCCATGGAGCACCCCGCCCAGGACCAGAAGCAGACTCAGTCCCAATTCTCCTCCTGTCCTGTACGCACACCCTTCACAACATGACTTCCCAGCAAATCCCAGCAAGAGGAGCCTCTGAACCTGGGCTGGTCTCCCAACTGGCTGGCTACAAAATGGGGCATTAAAAAGGGTGCTAGTTGTTCTGGACCCAGGCCCAAGAACACTGTGTGCTTCTTTTCGTTCACCTAGAGCCCCGTTTTCGTTCACCTAGAGCCAGAAGGTGAGAACAAGCCAGGGCAAACCAGCTTGAAGAGGTCAGAGAGCAGAGAGCAGAGATAAGCCATCCTGGAAGAGGCCACCCCACACCCACCAGCCCCAGCAGAGCTGCCAGCCGACCACAGACACTCACAAGCTAGAGCCCAGCTGCCATCCCCCAACCCCAGCTCGGGACGGTAGAGCCTGGCTGCCCCGTGCACTTGGCAGTGATAATGAGAGTTTACTGTGTGGTGGCTTGCTGCTCATGTTACCATAGCAATAGATCATTCATACCATGACCAAGTTGTGTCCTGAGCACAAGGGCTGGCACAGGTTTGGCAAGAGAGCCAGAAAGACCAGGTGGCAGCCCCATGTCGTGTTGGTGGGAGCATGGCCAGACTTGTTGGGGAACCCTTGGCCAAAATCGGGGATGGGGAGAATTAAACACACATGTTAACGAAAACCATCCTGAGACACCATCTTCCCCCTCCAAGGCCCGCCACGCTGAGAACATTTTATAGCACCCTGCTTCAATTTCTCCTTAGCGCCCAGCACCCTCTCACGTAGATTTTACACATTCGTGGGACTGACTGCGTGCTTCCTAAGCCTGCCAGAGTGGACACTCCATGAGGGATGGGAATTCCATCGGTTTTGAATACAGTGCTCTGTCCCCAGCACTTGGAATAATGCAATAAATACTTGTTGAATAATGAGGAAAATGCATTCTCACGTATTACGGGTATGAGCCAAAATCTGGCACAGCTTTCAAAGGAGGACAAGCTGATGTCTGCGGAGGGGATAAACCTGCTGAGCACTGAGCACACTGGAGCCAGCGATCATCCAAAGCTTGATTCTAGCAGGTGCACAGAAACACGCTTCCTGATGGTCCCAGACTGGAAACAACACCAGCACCCCTTCACAGGAGAATGAACAACAAAACTGGAGTCCATCCATATGACGGAGCACCTCTCAGCAATCAAAAGGACCAGCCACAGTGCGGGTAACATGGCCAACCTCAGAAGCCAGATGTGAAAGAGAACAGACTCTCTGGTTCCCTTCAGAAAACTCCAGGAACAGAAAACTAACATCTGCTGTTAGAAGTCAGGGCAGTGGCTCCCCAGGACAGGCACTGAGGGGGTGACCTGGCTTGTGATCCGAGTGCCTGTCCCATGGGTGTGTTCCATTTGTGAAAATGTGTTACTGAGTTGTACACTTCTGGTAAGTTCTATTGATTTTACTTCAATGAGTTCACAAAAAATATATAAAGAAATGCATATGCATACTGACCCAGCACTCTGTACCAGGGCACAGCGTAAAGATATTCACTTAGAACACTGCTTTTTAACAGCAAAAGGCTAGTAACAACTAGAACATCTGTCAGTAGGGACCAAAAAGAAAAGCCATAACAAGGGGACAGTGACATGCTGGCTGGTAAGGGAACTCTCCGCGTAAAGATAAGGAGGAGTCCCAAGATATGTTGTCAGAGAAAAAAAGCACAGGGCAGAATGGTGTGCATAAAATGCTAGTATTTGTGGGTTGACCGGTGGTTCTCAAGTGTGGTCCCAGGTCCTGGAGGGTCCCTGAGGTCTTTCCAGGCATCCAGGAGATCAGCACTATTTTCAGAACAACACAACAATAGTTGCCTTCTTCATGCTTTTTCTCCCACGAGCATATGGCAGCATCTTCCAGAAACAACATGACATTGTGCGATGTCATCACTTTAATGGCTAATGGAATGTGTGCTTGTGTGTTTTGTGTTTTCTAGAATTTTTTAAAGGAAGCTCATGACAGATGATCAACATCACAAGTCAGAAAAATGCAAATCAGAACTGCAGTCGGATACCAACCACTTCGCAGACACGAGGATGGCTATACTTAAAAAGGCTCAGCAGCAAGGGCTGCCTGGGTGGTTCAGTCTGCTAAGCATCCGACTTGATTTTGGCTCAGGTCATGATCTCAGGGTCATGAGATGGAGCCAGGCATCGGGCTCTGCCCTGGAGCTCTAAGCATGGAGCCTGCTTACGATTCTCTTCCACTCTCGCCCTCTGCCCCTCCCCTCCCCTGGGTGGGTAAAAAAAAAGATAAAGGCAGACAGTAACAAGTGTTGGCAAGGATGTGGAAAAGTCGGAAGCCTCATGCACTGTCGACAGGAGTGCCAAATGGTGTGGCTGCTGGGGAAAACAGTCTGGCAGTTCCTCTGGTGATTAAACATACAGTCACCACGTGACCCAGCAGCTCTACCCCCGGGAATATTACCAAGAGCAACAGAAACCTCTGTCCACACGAAAGCACGTACGCGAGTGTATCGGCAGTCCTCATGATGGCCAGAAGGTACAAACACTTTAATCGTCGGTGGATGAATGGGTGAAAAACAAAATGCATCCAGCACACGGAAAGCTACTCAGTCAGAGAAAGGCGCAAAGTAGTGACGCCTGCCACAATGCGGACGAACCTTGGAAGCATTATGCTAAGTGACAGAAGACAGTCCCCGAAGACGACCTCTTACATGACTTCGTGTCCAGGAATGTCCAGAATATGTGACTCCACAGAGACAGTGAGGAGCTTGGTGGTGGCTGGGGGCTGGAGAAGGAGGAAAGGGGAAGTGGCTGCTACCAGGTGTGGGGTTTCTTTTGGGAGTGATGACAGTGTTCTAAAATTGGGCACCCAGTGATGTCGGTACAACTCTGATAAGAGCTAATGAATTATACACTTTAAGGGGGGATTTTATGGTTCGTGACTGTATCTCAGTAAACCTGTTCTGAAAGAGAAAGAGAGGGAGGGAAGGAGGAATGAAGGATGGAAGGAAGGGTATGGGAAGGAGGGAGACAGGGAGGGAGGAAGGGGGGAGAAAAGAAAAAAAAAAGAAGAAAAATAAAAAGATAACATAGTTTTAGAGAAACCTACCACAGGCCTAGCCTTGGCCCCTGCCCCATTTCTTCCAAGTGCTCTATGATCTGGGGCAGGTAAACACAGGGAGGGCCCAGCTAGGGCCACTCAGACCCACTCATGCCTCCAGGTCCCCTGTGAGAGCCATGAGCCCACCCCTCCACTGGGAGCCTGCATCCCCCTGCCTGGCTCTCCTGTGACCTCCAGCAAAGCCCCCCCACCAGATGCCAGTTTCTCTTCCATAAAATAGAACGACCACATAGACCACAGGGTAAAAACTCTATGCAACGACAGGCACCCCCAGTATAGGACCCAACCCAGCTGCCAACCAGGGCCAGACCGCTGATGAAACTGAGGACAGCCAACCCCACAGAACACGGAGCACCTACACAGTCCAAAGGGTGGGGAGCCTCCGCTCAGCAACCCCGATGGCCAGCAGCACATGGGCCAGTTGTGCCCACAACTGCCAATTTTCCAGGAAAGACTGAGAGCTGAAATTTACATGAAATCTTCTAATTTCAAAATAGTCACAGCAAAATTCTACTGCTTACAACGCTGCTCTGCAGAAAGAAGCTAGCAGGTGGACGGAGGAGAGCCGCGTGTGCCGTAACAGGACAGCAGGCCCAAGTGCAGGCGACACTAGCCCATGTCCTCGCTCCATGCAGGCCTCGCTCCTGACATGCTCGTTGTCACTACAGCCTCGGGCACTCGCAACCATGCCATTTCGCCAATAAGGAAATGGGGGCTCAGAGGGGTGACATCCTGGGCCCCAGATCATACAACGAGCAAGTGGGGGGCTTCAGACCAGGGTCTTACTGTGGATGTGGGGAGCCAGGGCCCCCGGTTTGCCTGTCTTATTGCTCTCCACAGGGCCCACCCAGCCCGAAACAGAGTCACAGACCCCATTTCCAGCCCCCATGGTTGGGGTTAAGCCAAGGAAGGGCTGGCCAGGCCCTCCTGTGAGCTCTCCTGCCACAGCCTCCACAGGCTGCCTCCATCCCCTGCCTGCTCCAGGAGCCTGGGGCTCTAGTAGGAGGTGATTCTGTTGCATGGGTTGGGGGCTAAGGTGTTCAGAATCCCAGCCTGGTTCCCTTAGACCCCACACAAGTTAAAATCTCCCACAGGCTAGTCCTTTGTTCTCCTGCAGCACTCCTTCTGGGAGTCACCAGATAAGATCATACTGGCCTCCTGCCTTACAACTTCAATGGCTCCCCACTGCTTTTGGGACAAAGACCCAAATCTTCATCTTGAGGATCAACACCATTGTGGCCCCTACACCCCTCCCCAGCCTCATACCAACCGCACAGCCTCCTTTCAATCTAATTTGCTCCCTCCAGCTACAGGGCCCTTGCATGTGCTGTGTCCTCTGCCTGGAGCACTGTCCCCTCCCTGCTTGCCACCTGCCATCCAGTCAACAAGACCTCATACTCAAACATCACCTCCCCCAGGAAGCCTTCCCTGATCCCCAGAAGTCAGATCCCTGAAAGATAGGTTTAGCTAGCATACCCACCTCCTTTCTCAGCCCTGGTCACGGCTCAGAACATCACACCCATGTGACTACCGGGCTATCTCCCCCACTAGCCCGTGAGCTCCCCGAGGGCAGGGACTGTGCTGGGCTTTATTCCACACGGCACATTCAGCCACTGTCATAGCCCACACACACCAGGCACTCAGAAATGACAAGGATGAAGACACGAAGAAATACGAGGGAAACCTGGATCCACCACTCCCCGCACGTGTGTTCTCAGACAAGGGACCTGATTCCTCTGCTGTAAACCAAGGAGGTGGTGGTGAGGATTAAAAGGATTAATTATCACAGCATGCTTATAATGGTGCCCGCACAAGACGCAAACACGACAATGTCTGCACTTAGTAGAGTTATTTGAGTTTTAAAGTTTCTCTGTTAACCAGAATGTCAGAGGATCCAAGGACCCCTGCCCTGCAGAACCTGGTTACGTGAGGGTCCCGAGGAAGGGGGCCCCTTTCCTGCCACATGGTCTGGGGGGCCCACAGGTGTCAGCTGGAGCCTTTCCCAGGAAGGAGAAACTCCGCCTTTCCGAGGGCCAACCCTGCCCCAGGGCTCCCTCCCTTGGGGCCCAGCAGTCCCCTGGTTCCCTCTGTCATGCCAGCCCAGTGGCAGAAGGGGAGGACATGCTCACAAAGCCCCCTGAGTGACAACAGACTTCAGACCCCTTCTCCCCAGCCCAGGGAGCCGGGCATGTGGCTTCCATTAGGCCACATCTGGACATGCTCAGAGGCAGCCAGGATCCCTGGCACAGCTCCGGCTCAGAGACAAGACCCCCACCCCAGCCGGTCCTGGGGCAATGGCTGGAAACCTCCTTCTCCAGGCCCCAGGGCTGCCATGGCAACATAGCTGGGGGTCATTTCCGGCTCCACGGTCCTCCTTTCCGCCAGCCCAACTGGCAAGCAGGGCAGAGCTACCTCCCCAGCTCCTCTGCACTGAGGGCCCCTCCATCACTTGGGATACCCCTGCCCTCCCCCCGCCCCGGAAGGTCCTCACTTCCCAAAGGATGCTCCATCAGGCCCCTGGCCCCCACCCATCAGGCTTCCCACCACCCATACTTCCTGGGCAGCGTGTACTGCATAATGGCCATGAAGAAATCTGTGTGTGTGTGTGCCTATCCACTGAACACCCTCCTGCCCCAAGAAGACCTCAGGAAGGGAGAGGCTGCGCTGGCCTCATTCACAGGCACAGCCCCCAGTGCAGAGAGGCTAGGCCACAGACATCTGTTGAGGAAATAAATAGGTAGAATGAAGAGTGGAGGGTGACAACCAGTGGCTAACATTTTTAATTACTCAGCAAGGGCTAAGCTCCCTCCCGAGCACTGGACATGAATCAGCTCCTCTCTTCAAGATGTCCGCACGAAGCAGGAGCCTCCGCGTTGCTGATGGATGGAGGAAAGGAGGCAGAGAACGGTAAACCACTAGCCTGAGTTGTGCAGGGAGTGGAGGAGAGCTCATGAGCTGGCAGGGGATGGCTGGTCCCAGGATGAGGAGGGGAGGAAAGATGGACGGGGGTGGTCAGTTGCAGGCCAGCCCTTGTTTATCTGGCTAGGGCAAGTACCCCCTGCTCCCAACTTCCCACACCTTCCTTTCCTCGCACACCAAAAAATGCAGCTGCCTGTCCGTGCCCTGCTAATTATCTCCGGGCTTTGCGTGTGCTGGGCCCTCTGCCAGGACAGCCCTTAGATGGGAGAGGGGACACCCCATCAGAGGCCCCTGCCCCGAGGCAGCCCTCATCAAAGGCCACACCCCAAGATCCATTTGAGAAAGCACAGGGCAGAGGAGGGAAAAAAAAACAAAAACAAAACAGAAAAACCTAGGGCTCCTGAGAACAAAGTAAGTCTCCAAGATTCCAAAGGCCTGGAACCACAGAGAGGCCTCTGGAGCGAGAGGCGGGGGTGGGGGGTGGGGGTTGTGTCTATTTTGGAACCCCTCAGAGGCAGCAACCCAAACACACTACGTGCGCCATACTCCAAAGCCAGGCCTGCAAGCTCTCCCCGGGCACACATGTACTTCATTACAGCTCCCCCCACACCATGCAGCCTCCCCACATCCTGTAGGCTCAGGGCTGGGTAAGGAGGATCCCACTGAAGCCCACTGCCCTGGATCCAGCCCACCAACTCCCACTGTGTGACCTGGGAACACAAGTCACACCTCTCTGACCTTGATGTGCTCGGTTTTCAAGAAGGATGCCCACTTCCACAGCTTGTAGGAAGGATCAGAAATGGGGTCTGGCACCTAGGAGGTGCTCACTCGGCAAAGGTGAGTTCTTTGTTCCACTCTCCATGATGGGGCTAGAAGGAGAACCATCTGGGCTGGGTCGGGGGAGCTGATTCTCCCACCAGGTCAGGAGAAGCCTGCAGTCTCACCCCTCCCTACATGCGCACAGGCTTTGCACACAGTCTATGCCCAATGAGGGCTGGAGTACTTGACTGATGGGAAAAACGGGGCCCAGGACAGTTAAGAGACATGTCCAAGGCCACAGGGCAGCAGCAAGGCAGGTATATGGGAATGCTACAGAAATCCCGGACCCCTCTCATACCCCTCCTCCCCACTCCACCACCCAGACATCCCTCCCTCACAGCCCCCAGTCTGTAGACATGGGCCATGGGGGTCCAATTCTGCCTCCCCAGGGCCCACTAGGGCCCAGTCACAGTTAGTACCTAATGAAGGTTTATAGCGAAGGTTTAGGTATTAGATTGAACAAGACACAGACTCTCAGCTATGGGGAGGGATGTCTAGACGACCAGACAACTGCTTAGGGTACCTCAGAGGTGAGGCAGGGAGCTGGAGAAGGTTAGTGGTGGGGGCATCAGACAAGGCATAAAGATTCAGGGAAGGCTTCCTAGAGGAGGTGCTGCCTGAGCTGGCTGGGAACAGTGTGAGCAAATAGGTGGAAGAAAAGGGATATGTCAGTGTAAGGTGTTCATAGGATGGCAAGGAAGCTAGGATGAGAAAGGATAAGCCCCCATTGATTCACTCATTTATTTACCTGATATTTACCAAGCACCAACTGTGTTGCTAGGCCCTGCCAGAGGCCCTTAGGTATAGCAGAGAAGATGACAGATGTGGTCCCTCCATTCATGGCACTACCATTCTACTAGGGGTGACAACATTAAACGAGTCAACTACGTGCTATCATATGAGGTACTGCTAGCAGGAATTAAAGCAGGATAAGAGGAAGGTGAAGTGCTCTTTTAACTGGGTGCTCAGAGAAGGCCTCTCTGGGGAGGTGACCTGGAAAAGAGAGCTTATAGAGAGAAGGAATGAGCCACATGGACACCTCAGAGAGCATTTCAAGAGGAGGTGTAAAGTGCAAAGGCCGTAGGGCTTCAGGGTACCTGAAAGGGGCTAGGACAGTGCTAAGCAGGTCAATAGGGACTGAGTGTTTAGGCCCCACTTCCAACTTTGTATGTTAAAACCCAAATTGGCGGGAGGTGGTCAGTTAAGCATCTGCCTTTGGCTCAGGTCATGATCCCAGGGACCTGGGATGGAACTCTGCACCGGGCTCCCTGCTCAGTGGGGACTCTTCTTCTCCCTCTCTTTCTGCCCCTCCCCAGCCCCGCTCATGCGCTCTCTCTCAAATAAATAAATAAAATAAAATAAAATTAAAAAACCTGATAGGGATGGTATGTGGAGATGAACCTTTGGGGATATAATTAAGCCATGAGGGTGGATCCCTCATGATGGGATTAGTGCCCTTCCAAGAAGAGACACAAGAAAACTTGCTCCCTCTCTGTATCTCAGTGAGATGCACCCTCATCTCTCATGCAAGGACACAATGAGCAGATGGCCATTTGCAAACCAGGAAGCGGGCTCTCACCAGACACCAGGTCTGCCAGCACCTTGATCTTGGCCTTCCCAGCCACCAGAACTTTAAGAAATAAATGCTTGTGGGGTAAGCCCCCCAGTCTATGGCATTTTTGTAACAGCAGCCAGAACAGACTAAGAAAAGGGTGATGGAGAGGTGGTCCAGGAGGTCACAGGCTGACCGGGACAGAGCCTGTGGTCCTGGAGAGAGCTTTGGCTTCTATTCCGGTAAGTGGGAGCCCCGGCAGGTGCAGCACAGAGCAGGGACAAGAACGACGTGTGTGTTAAAGGGAACCGTGGCTGGAGTGCATGGCAGCCCTGGTCCTAGGTCCTCACAAGGAGCCCCTAGGAGAGACCATGTCCCTTCTGCTATCAGCTCAGAGACCAAGAACACAGCCATGACCCGAGGCTACTGTCAGGAGGGGGTGGATGGAGCTGGACTAGGTCTGTGAAACTTCTCACTTCCTTCCAGGGCACCCATGGACCCCAGTGGCCCCCACCTGCACCCGAGCTGGAACCTTCCTTGAGGAACTCTAGCCCTGAGAAGGTATACCTAAGAGGCCTTCAACCACAGCCCCACCAGGTAGCCCAGCACCTCCAACAACAGGGACCTCACCCTTACCCGCCGTTCTGTCCCCAGGAGTGCAGCTGGGGAGAAAGCGCCATCTCAGTGCCCCCTGCCTTATAGTGTGGGGGTTGGGCTGACCGTGGGTAGCCTGGCCCCACAGACCCAGCTTCCCTGGCCCCAGGCAACTTTGCAGAGCTGGGGGCCCTGACAGGGCCCTGAGGCTGTCTTTCCCTGGGCTAAGTGCCCCTGGAGGAAAAAGAATGGGTTCTTACCTTCATGGTCACCTCTGGGGATAGAATGAACAGAGTTGGGGTCTGTGTCCTCCTCTGGCTGAGAATGGGGCAGAACCAGTGGCTGCTTGGGCACTTCCTGTGTGGGTGGGACCCAAGCTGCCTCCTGGGGAGATAAGGTCAGCATGGTGTGGATGCTGGGCTTCGTCGTGCCCCCAGGAGAGTTCGGTGTGTCCTGTGATGGGGGGACACTGGCCGTGCTTGACCCCAGAACAGGCACGGCTCCCTCCTGCCCAGCACTGTCAAGGGTGGCCTGGGCTTCCGGGATTAAGTTCTCTTCAGGCCCTGCCCTCGCCTCTGCCTTGTCCTCTTGGACAGGGAGACCAGGCCTAGTTGGGCCTGGAATGGGTGGTTCATCCAGCCCCCTGGGGCCACCTGCTGCTGGCTGCTCCCTGATGACCAATTCCTCGGTCTTCTCCGGCCCTTCACCATGGCTGTCCTCTGTCACTCTCCTGGCTTGCATGGGGGCCGGGGGACCCAGGGCAGCAGCCGCCGTGGGCCTAGGGAGGGCGGCTGGCCAGGGGGTGGCCTGGACGGCAGAGGATGGCTGACTGCCACCTCCCAGAGCGGCCGGGCCCCCGGCACCTGCCTGGAGCTCGCCCGCCAGGGCTGCTGCAGCTTCCGCCTCGACCACCTCCTGGTCATAGCTGTAGGGGTCTTCATAATGTCGCTCAGAGTCCCCCTCCTCCGTGTCGGAGAAGTTTCCCGCGGCAGCCGCAGGCACGGCTCCGGCATCCCCACGGCAGCCAGGGAGCTGGTAGCAGATGAGCTCGCCCCCTGTGTCAGGACAGTGGCAGGCCTGGCAAGGCGGTAGGTGGACAGTGTGGCCGGCGGCATACTTGCGTCCAGCGTGGACGCAGCCCACCTGGCCGCACTGCGGGCAGCTGTCGGCCGCCACCACAGCTTCGATGCAGTTGGGGGGCAGCTCCGGGCACAGCATGAACTGGCAGCTAATCTTGCCACCGCCCGGTGGGCAGGAGCACTCAGTGCTGCCGAAGTCCACGAAGTAGGACTGGCCGGCGGGCACGCGGCCGCGCACGAAGCCGCCCTGCAGGCAGTCATAGTACTGGTAGCCCTCGCATGCGCAGCCCCGCTGCACGCACACCGCACAGCAGGCGCCCGGCTCTAGCGCCTCCTCGATGCAGTTCTCCAGTGGCGGGCACTCGACGCCCGTGCAGTCCTGCCTCGGGGCCGCCGCACCAGCCCTTGGGCCCAGGGCCAGGGCCACGGCCAAGACCACGGCCAGCCAGGCTGCCACGGGCTCCCGGGGCCGCGCCATGCTCCCACAGCTGGCTCAAGGGCTGCCTTGAGTTGAACCGCCTCCTCTGCTGCGAGGCCCTGCGGGAACAGGAAAGAACAGCTGTCAGCGCCCCTGGGGGGCCCGCATGTGCGCACCCGTGCCAGCACACACATGCGGCTGGACAGCCCCCCCAGTACAGCACACGCACGTGGCGGGACAGCACCCCCCCACACACACTGGACGGCACATGCGCACACTCCTGGGCACGTCCACTCAGACGCACCGCCATCGCTCACGTGCCCCAGGTGTTGGCACACAGTCATTAACGTGGCCCCAACTTGGGGATGCTGACCCCTCCCCACCCTCTCCTGCCTTCTGACACAGGCCCTTTGAGTGGGAGCCTCCTGCCCACAGCCCCAGAGCACCCCCCAAACACACCCCTGCACCCTCACTCAGTCACACTCATTCAAGGCACATGTCTGGTCTCTCACACCCTTGGTGACAGACACCGTGGTCCCTCACATACACAGCTACACACGCTGTCTCACACACAGGCTCATCCACATGCCAGGACGCCACAGGGAGTCACACACACACACAGGACCACCCACACGATTTCTCTCCCCGCCGAAGTCCCACTCGATCCCCCGCCATCCACTGAGAGGCTGGGCTGCCAGCCAGAGGATATGGTCAGGTAGATGATAGGCAGGAACAAACCCCCTCGGAGGCCACGGCGCAGCCAGCCACGCCCCCCACCGGAGCCCTGAGACCGCAAGCCTCAGGAACACCACCCGACAGGAGACACCCCCCACCCTTGGACTACAAGTTTAGCCTCAAAGGGGCTTCCTGCCAATGTCCTCAGCTCCCTCCATGAACATTACCACCATTCCCAGAATTTTTCTAGATACCTGCTCTCCTTAACACCCCACCGCCATGTTCTCTCCACTCTCCCCCAGGAATAGCTCTCCACTCTCTGCCCGTTCTCTTTGTTTCCTTGGGCCCACCCCAGACCCAGCCTCACCTCCCATCTGCCCTGGGAGATGCCCTCCCTGCCCTCCACAACCCCACTCAGCTCTTCCTCTGCAAAGTCCATGTGACCTGAGAGCAGCTGACCCCAACACGCCATGGCCCCGAGCCCCGTGGAGGCTTCCCTGCTCCAGCAAGTAAAGGTCCCGGATCCCAGTGAGAGCCACCCTCACCCTGCCCTCCCTTCCCAGACACCGGCTACTTCTCCACCCACCACAGTGAGGCTGAGCTATTGTTTGCAGTGGCTTTGCTAAAACTGTCTGGCTTTCTAAAAAAAGGGCGGGGTGGGGGGGGAAATAAAGTGGCTTCTCTAGCATTTTAAGTGCTTGTCATTTAAAACCTATAAATATAATAATTTCAAATATTTCAACATTCAAACAATGTAACAATAATTTCATAAAAAGCTTCTGAGAAGAGGAGAGAGGGAGCAGGGAGCAGAGTCACCACTGTGTCAAGAGGAAAGTGGCTTCAGGCTGAAGCATCCACCCCGCCCCGATCCCCTCCCCCAAGCAATGCCCAGAACAGGGCTAGCAGGCAGGACTGGAGTGGAGTGCAAGGGCCTGGGTCGAGGAGGGCAGTGACAGTGACTCAGCACCCAGCACAGCGAGACAAGGAGGTCGGCCTCTGCCAGCCAGTCAACCAGAACGGACTGAACAGGTCCTATGTGCCATGCACCTCTAGAATTGGGGGGTTCTCAAAAAATAAGACAGCTCCACGGCCATTCCACCAGGGCAGAGTCTCTGATGTGGGGAAGCAAGTAATACACCCACAGCAATGCAGCAGATGACGAATACCCGGCAGTAACAAGGACAATGGATAAATAAATGACAGAAAGCAAGGAAGTGGAATAGGAAGTGACTAGGGCTGCGGGAAAGCCCATTTTAGCCAGGGTGGTCAAGCAAGGCTTCTCTAAGGAACTGCCACTTCATCAGAGACCTGAGTGAATCAAAGGAGAGAACCATGTGAATATCTAGAGATAAAGGCCTTTCTGTAGGCCACTGAACAGCAAGTGTAAAGGGCCTGAGGCAGGATGAGCAGGTGGGAGATGAGGAACAGCAGAGGGCTACCATGGTCTGGGAGAGCCGAGGGACCTGGAAGGATGGAGCTCTGGCTTCCCAAGGCAGGAAATGCTGCCAAAGGAAGGCCTGCAGAGGTGATGAAGTTCTAGAACCTAGGTGAGGTTCGGTGGGGTAAGGTCCAGAGCCGATGACCAAGAAAGAATTCTTGAGACATATTTGGTGCAAAATGGTGGTTTATTAAAGCACAGGGACAGGACCCATGGGCAGAAAGAGCTACTGCCCCGGGGTTGTGAGGGATGGCAGGTTATGTACCCTGCGGTTGGGGGAAGGTGAGGGAAAAGGGAGGTGTCAACGGAGCTTTCATATGCTAAAGAGGGCCTACAAGGTGCAGGGATACAGGAGGTCTTGCTGTTTGATCAATGTTGTCTTTTGGCCAGCCATTCACATTTCTGCTATCAATCGTCTTTGTTAGTGAGATTTGGGTTTAGAAGAAACTTAACTTTATTTAGGGCTTGAGGAACTGAGTTATTTGCCTCTGGAAATTGTGCTATTGTTACGATAGCTTCTTTGTTGTAAATCTCTAGGACACTGGTAAACCAAGGGAGACTCCTGTCTTGCAGGATTGTGATCTCTGCAAGTTAACCATCTGCTTTTCCTTTAGGGCAGCCAGGGGTGGCTGAGGAATGTCACACATATTACCGAGCAGAGTGGGTGGAGAGGGGGTGCAAGGTGCCAGCTTTTGCTTTGTCCTCAGTCAGCCTCCTGCTCCTTCATCAGAGGGATGTGCAGCCCAGTTTGGGACAGGTCAAATTTGAGAAGCCCAAGGAAAGTCCAAATGAATTTCGTAAAGACCGTGGAAGGACATCTTCCCCATCCCCCGGCTAAGAAGCCATCTCAGGAGGTAGGTGGGTGGGCATCTAGGAGAATTGGGGGCTGTGATCCCCCTTGACCAGGTCAATGACCCTCTACTTGGAGATGGTGGGACATGAAGGCCCGAAAGTGGCCCAAGTCCACTCTAAATAGCATCATTTAAGAAAAGAAACCTTTACAAACCAAGAGCCAAACCCTCCTCCCCGCTCCGTCTTGTTCACACAAACAGTGCATCCCCAAGATGCAAATATGCCCACCACAGGCTGGCAGCCTTCTCCCAGAGCTTCTCCCAGAGGAACTTTCTTCCCAGCCAGCCCTGCCACACTCCATCCCACCTCACATTCTCCCACAAGTTGGTCCCCTAGTTCCTCTCAGCCCCCTGGGTGCCCTGTCCTTGGACCTGCCCCACCCCAAGCATTACATTCTGCCTGCATCTAGGTGATTCTAGATCTTGGGTTCACCCATCACCCTAACCCCAGGCCCAGGGAACATAAAGAATATCGGGCCCTGGCTTTGTGTACTCCTCATCTGCTGTGCAATCCTGAATAAGGCTCTTGTCCTCTCTGAGCCTCGTTTCTGCATTTGCATACAATGGAGAGGCTCCAGCACACCTCGGATCACAACAGAGGGCCTACCTACGGGTTCTAGAGTTTTAGTCAGCCAACTCGTGTTTTGTTTGTCCCACACAGTGGGTTTTAGTCTTAAATTAGTTAACCAGCCTTTACAAACTGGAAATGTTCACATGAAAAATTCAGGTTTCTAAAAAAGAAGAGAAAATTTCTCACTCCTCTTGAAAACCACCAAGCCCTAGCCACACTGAGATAATCACACGGGGTATGGGCTCCTGCTCTCCCAAGAGCCTATGTGGCCTTATCATTGACTTACACATGGTTGGGTGTGCTTGAATTCAGGGTCCCCCCAGGCTCACCACGTGGACTGGGAACATCATGCTCATTCCCACTGTGGTCTCCAGCTAGAAGAATGGAAGTCTGGGGTACATGACACACTGCACCAGAGCCTCCTGGTACTGTCTGAAGGGTGGGACAAACGCAGATATACTCAGAGAAGGTGGCCCAATGGGGAGGGTCCCAGGCCCCTGAGGGTGGCTCATCTGGAGAAAAGCAATTCAGAAAGCCCCGGTCCATCTCCACGGCCACTCGGGGCAGGGCAGGACCCACAGGTGTGTATGAAGGGTGGAGGGGAACAGATCTCCACAGAGCTCCATAAGGGCAAAGTTCTCTCCAGGTCAAGCATTAGACCAGGCTGCTAGGGGGAAGAGGTGAGCTCCCTGTCATTGGACATAAACAAGTGGGGCTGGAAACACACAGGTGAGAAGTTGGAGGGCCCAATCTCTACATCGCTGGTTCTCAGATTCAACATGTCCCTCCTGGAGACTCCAGCTGTTATTTTCCCATGGCCCCCACAGCAAGCAGCCCCCTTCACATCTGGCTTCTGCAGACATCCCCCCCTTGCAATCTAAAAAGAGAAGCCACAAGGCGGAGGGGCTGAGAAATGGAGGCTGACCTCTCTCCAGAGGGGAACCCCAGCAGCCAGACTGTGGTCACAAACAAAGAGCCTCCTGCCAGGCTGCCCAGTGCTGGCAGGCTGGGTCACACACTCCCAAGGTGGGAACTTACCAGCAAACAGGGAAAGGCAGTTAAACCTGCACAGCTTCTGCTTTGCACCCATCCCACTGGCAAGCTGGCTAATAATGTATGCACATTCACAATAACAAAACTGTGATTATGACAAGGCCAACTGCCCCATGTGACCACGGGAGCGGACACCTTGGAGAGGGCTACCTATGCAGTCAGGTCCACAAGCATATGCCGTGCACACACGCTGCGTCCCCCTGCCCAGTGAGCTATCCAAAGAAATCTGCAGAGATCCACATGCCCACAATGGTCACTCGGTACTCGTCCAGTGGTAGGTAGGGACCCAGCAGGCGCAGATCCTGATGCTGTTCCCTGTCCCTAGATCCACTCCCCGCCCTCCTCCTCCACACTGCTCTGCACCTGGGAGGCTGACCTCTCCAGCCTGCATCCCGGAGGCTCCAGCACTCCTCAATGCCAGCCACCGATAGGAGATCAAAGGGTGTGGTATCTAGTCCCCGCCTCCCACCCCCCTTCCCCCGAGGGCAGGGGTTGGTGATGGCTGGCCCCTCCAGTGAAGGCTGGGACTCCAGTAGGGTGACCCTACTGGGTTCAGGATTTCATCCCCGCCCCTGCAGGCCCAGGGTGCTAAGGGCTCCCCACCCACAACCATGACTCCAAACATGTCCCCTAGTTCCCCCCAACTCTGCCCATACCTCTGTTCTCGGTCTCTTCATTAACCACGCCTCTCGTCCCCCTTTCCTGCTGGGACCCTGCCAGACACATCCCTGTGAGGACCCCAGAGAATGCTAAGTCCATGATTTGCTGTGCACGGAGCAACATGGATGGATCTTGAAACTAGAACATGAAGTGGAACGGGTAAGAAACAGAACAAGCTAGCCCAGTACCATTCATGTGGAGTAAAAATACACATGCCCAAAGTAAAACACACCATTTGCAAAATACAGGGAAACAGATACGCACTGAGCAGAGCTGGAAGTCTGCCATAGTGGGCAAATGGAATGGCATGGGGAGCAGAGATAATGGGAATAAACCGACCAATAAAATAGAAGCAGGACCCCGCAGAGACCAAGATAATAGTGTGTTATTAGCTGAGGAGTATAATTAACTCAACTATGAGTGCCTGAGGTCTAGCTGAAAGAAAAAAAAAAAAAAAAGAATCCCACGTCCTAACAGGGCCCTTCTAGAAGCAGGAACCCCAGCAGCCTGAGGGAGGATTCAGGTGTGGGGGGGGGTTCTTCCTGCACCCAGCTCCACGGTGAGGGGGGCATGGCCACATGACCACTCCCAGCCCATCCACAAAGCTCATCCCCCCTTCACTGCAATTGGATGAGGGATGGGCCTGGGGAGCCGTGTAACCAGTGAGACTCAGAACTCCCAACTGCTCCAAGTAGGGGAATGTGGCAGTGGGGATACTGAGCTGCCTGTACGAGGCCTGGCAGCTTCCACCTGGGTCTCTGAGGGCGTGGAGTCACCAGGAAAGGAATGTGACCACCCTGGTGGTGGGACCACAGGAGCCCAGCATCCATCCCTCCTGGTTGCAGCCCTGGGCCTGTGAGTCCATTCCGCAGGCCCCCATCCGCCCAGACGGCCAGGTGAACACCACTGAAGGAGCCAAGGTCTGCCTAAATTCCTGACCAAATTACATGACTGTCGTTGCTCTCAGCTGCCAGGGGTCGGGGATGTTGGTCACGCAGCGATAGGTAACCAGAACCACTGGGATCTAAGCAGTGAAATACAGACGATCTGGCTGGGGGACATTCCACAGGACACATGTCGCCCACAGCTTCAGCACATAGGAAAAGCAGACAGAGGAGAGGCTGCCCTCGACCTACACTGGCCTGAGATAGAATAGCCCAGTTCGTGCGGGGCTCCTAATCGGCCCCAGTGTGAACAGACCAATAAGCCAGCTGTCTCAGCTCACTGAGGGGTTCCAGGATGGCCTGGGGACCAGCCGATCATTCTGTGAGGTGTGACGGCCACCAAATGCTGGCGTGTTTTCAAGATGAATACTTTCCCATTTTTTTATTAATCCTTTATTTAGCCATCATGCCTATGAGATGCCCTGACATATTTCAGCATGGATAGCAGTCAAAAGCAAAACGTCCAAATGTTCGCAACTGTGGAATCTAGATGATGGCTGTCTGGTGTCCTTTCTGGTCTTCTGGGTTTCCGTCTGCCACTCCTCACAATAAGCAGTCACTATGGTGTGGAGGTGGGACTGAAGGCCAGGGAGCCACCGACACTCACATCTGGGAATGCGTCCAGCTCCATGGAGTGAGTCCCTGAATTCCAGAACTGGAGATCCTGGAGCAGTCTCCAGGCAGGACCAGCAGGCCGGGTCAAGGTCACGGTCCAGGCTGCTAATAGCTTTGGTCTTTTGTTAATGGGACACCTGCTGTGGGTGGGGGCAGTGGGGATTCTGTGGTAGCCTGGGGTCAGGTTCTCATGGGTGGGGGTGGGTGCACACTCAGGAAGGGTCTCTTCCCAGGAAGCATCCCCCCAGAGACAGGGCCTACTCTCCTCCCCACCCTCCACCCCAGGGTGCGGGGTGGGGTGTGGACCTCGTCAGGGAGGGAGATCTCTGGCATAGCAGAGTCAGAGGTGCCTTGGGATGCTGCTCGAACCTCAATGACCCTCCCTTGCTCTGGCTACAAGTTCTCTCTCCGCTGCCTTCAGGACTGCCGCCCCAAAACTCAAACACATAACCCGGCAGGAAGCTACCACCACCTCCCACAGCTGCCATCCAGAGCAGAGCAGGATGAGAGCTTTCTGGGTTGGCAAGGCCATGCTGCACCCCCTCCCCACATGGCCCCAGGAGACCCTGATTCGTCACCAGTGCTGTTATCGAAAGTGGGGTCTGGCTTCACGTAGCATCAAGCCACAAGATAAGGAAATGCTTCCCTTCCCCAGTCCTCTGATCCTTCTGATCCCGACAAGAACAGGCTTGCCAAAGCAAGGCATTAAAAAGACAAGACACGCAGTTGTGGGGGAACTTCAGATAAGCAATGTGCAAATGTTTAGCGTAAGTACATCTTGCATAATACAGGGGATGTACTTATGCATCATGTATCTGAGATTCCAATTTAACTGGGCATCCCACATTTTTTACAGGGCAACCCCAGACAAGAGGAAAAGCTCAGGTTGATGCTGGTATGGCTTCAATACTTTCTAAATCTTTGCAGGGGATCTCTCTTTTAAACAAGTCACATCTATAACAAAACACTGGGACTTTCAAGCAGCAGGGGGAGGAAGGAAGAAATAAACATACAAGGCACTTGTGGACACACTAGTCACAAACATGTGAGTCATCAGGACCACCTGGGCCCTGCTCCTCCCAGAAGCCTGCCCAGAACAGCTGCCCCTGCTCCCAAGTCCAACCAGAGGCTGCTCACAGGGCACATCTGGGGGTTACGTGTGCTCTTGAAATCAGTTGCTGATATTCTAACCTTCCAATGTCATTAATGTAGCATTAGTTTAGTGGTGTAACATTTAAAATCTGAACACTTTGCACTGAATAGACCCCCATCTTCTCCAGGAAAACCAGAGGATAGGGCCTGCCAGCAGGGCCCCTCTGGTCCACGGTGAGTCCATGTTCACTCCCCACTGGCATCACGGTTCACTGTCTCCTTGGACCCACTTGCGCCTTGGGCTTCTCTTATCTACGCCCAAAGGAGGGAGGCCCAGAGGAGGTGGGAATTTCTGCTCCCTCCTGCCCGGCGTCCCCTCCTGAATGTCCTAGTCTCCTGGGTTAGGATCCCTCTTTTCTCTAAGTGGCAGACAGTGGGAATTTTGTCCCCTTGCAAGGTGCCTGCTACTACCCAAGTGGCGTAGTAGGCAACAGTGTATCGGTCCTATCCGATTCCAACTGCATCCCACAGTCATACAAGATACACAACACAGGAGGGAATACGGGAGTTACACACTGTCTTAGATGGTGATGCCCAGAGACAGAACCTGACATGGGTTCTCGTATATGTGACTTACTGGGGGACAAAACTTGGCAAAGAGGTGGTATTAGCTAGAGCCCAGCGCTGGCCTGATTCCTGGGGAGCCCTGCAGGGTGACCAGTACCCCAGGACTTTTCCCACTTAGGGACCTCCATCAGTCACTGGCCAAGGACCACAGTGGGGTGAAGAGGTAAGGATTACTTTCCAGGCATGTAGTGGGAGGCAATGCCTGTTGGCCAAGGGCAAGCGACTGCAGAAGGACATAGGTAGGAGCCATTAGCAGCCAACACCTGGAGCATCTGGAGGACGAAAGGGTCCAGATGGGGCGCCAGCAGTGGCCACAGTGTCTCTCACACACAGGCACACACACACACAGTGCAGAAGCCGATGAAACAGTATAGTCCTAAAAAGTGTCCCCAAACCTACCTTTAATTTATAATTTAGTCTGAGATCACCCCAGGCTCAGAAAGGTAACAAAGTATATACTAAAAATAATTATTTGTACAGCCATGCTCATGGCAGCATTGTTCTCAACAGCCAGATAGCAGAAACAACACAGGTGTCCCCCCCAGCGATGAGCAGTTAAACAAAATACGGTCTATACCTACACTGGAATATTCTTCAGCCTTAGAAAGGAAGTTCTGACACAGGCTACAGCGTGGGCAGATACTGCAGACAATGTACTAAGTGCAACGAGGCAGGCACCACAGGACGAATCCTATAGGTCTCACTTACGTGAGGTCCTTGGAGTCATCAAGTTCATAAAGACAAAAAAGAGGGTGGTGGATGCCAAGGGCTGGGAGGTGGGGAGCTATTTCCTGGGGACAGTTTCAAGTTTGGGAAGATGAGGAAGTACTGGAGATGGGCGGCGGGGCGGATTGTACCACAGTGTGAATGTGCTTAATGGCACCAAACTGTCCACTTAAAAGTGGCCAAGATGGTCCATCTTCCATTTCGTGTATTTTACTACAATAACGAGTAAAAACACATGCACTGCGGAGCCGGAAGCGAATACTAGAAGAGCACAGAGAGGGGAGGAAAGAAGGACCCATGCTGAAAGCTCCACAGGAAATAAGGGCTGCCCCAGACACCTCCCCCTGGGTCGTAAGCTTCCTGGCAGCCAAAGTCAGAAGGGAAATTAGAGGATGACCCAAAACTCCTTGTCTGATTGGAGGAAGTCATCTAATTCATCGGGAAAAATAAACTTGTTCTTGGCACAAAATGTGAGTGGGGATTTTAGCTGTTAGTTAGGTTCATGCTCAACGATCACTTCCCTGGTGCCAACGGAATGCCAAACACCAGACCCAGGCTTTCCAGGAAGGTTTATTTTCTTTTTACAATTTTATTTATTTGAGAGAGGAAGAGGACAAAAGCAGGGGTGAACGGCAGAGGCAGAGGGAGAAGCAGGCTCCCTACTGAGCAGAGAGCCTGATGTGGGGCTCGAGCCCAGGACCCTGAGATCATGACCTAAGCCAAAGGCAGACACCTAACCAACTAAGCCACCCAGACACCCCAAGGTTTATTTTATAAACCATGGTCTGCAGATAGGGAACCTCAGGCCCAGACAGAGGGCATATCACCAGTAAAAGGAGGCATGGAGATTTGAACCCAGGTCTGTCTAGCCAAGGGAGTACAGCCAGAGTCCTTCAGCTTCTAGATATTCATCACACACCTGCTACCTAACACCTCTTTTTATAGGTGGTGGAATGTGGCAGTGAACAAAACCAACAAAGGGGCAATGGGGCCAACACTGGGGGAGGGAAGAGACAAGGAACAAATGAATAAGAAGGTAATACGGGCATTGTGAATAAGGGGGATTGGAGCACTTCTTTGTCAAGAATGGTCAGAGCAGGGCACCTCGGTGGTGCCATCAGTGAAGCATCTGACTCTAGGTTTCGGCTCAGGACACAACCTCAGGGTCCTAGGATCGAGCCCTACAGCAGGTTCCATGTTCAGTGCAAATCTGTTTGAGATTCTCTTTCCTACTTCCTCTGCCCCTCCTGCTCGTGCCCTCTCTCCTTCTAAGATAAATCAATAAATCTTTAAAAAAAAAAAAAAAAAAGGAAAGGTCCGAGCAACCACATGGAACAGGTGACATCTCAGCTGACACTTGCCAGGCAAAAATGTGGTGGCCATGCAAAGATTTGGGGAGTGGCATCCAGGCAGCGGTAAGATCATATGCAAAGGCCCTGAGGCAGGGACCAGCTTGACACATTGTGGCTGGTATGCAGAGAACAAAGCGAGCAGAAGATGGTAAGGTGAGCAGCAAAAGGAGAAAAAATGAAAGAAGAGATGTGAAAATCAAGGAAAGAGAGAAGCTCCAAAGAGGAGGTCCATCAGTCCCCCATGTGCAGTGCCCCAGGGAACTCCACAAAGCATCCAGTACATTTAGCAAAAACTGTTCCAGCAAGGTCGTAGGGGTCGCCACGAGGTCTAGCACACTGGGAATTCAAGAAGGAACTACAAGTGGGGCCCAGGTGGCTCAGTCAGTTAAGCATCCAATTCTTGATTTCAGCTCAGGTCATGATCTCAGGGTCCTGGGATCCGGCCCAGCATCGTGAAATTCTCTCTTCCACTCCCTCTGCCCCTCCCCCAACTCACACTCTCTCCCCCAACCCCTCTCCAAAAAGAAAAAGAAAAGAAAAAAAGAAGCAACTACAGACATCCTTTCCAAGAAGTCCAAGGAAGATTCCAGTCCATAAAGTCTGAACCAGGTAAAACCTAAACAACATCATATAGGGATCACAAATGTAGGAGACAGAACTAAAAAGCCAAGCTGGAATGGCCACCATAGAAGTCTGGTGATGAGTACCTGGTGGGTGGAGGGACACAGGGAAGGACAATGGGAGCTCCTGGGTGTGGGCGCTGTCCTCCTGATACCCCCAGGTAGTGGTCACTCAAGGGCATGCTGAAGTTTATCTACTTTCTTTTATGTGTGCTTTTTCACAATAAAAGAGATTTTTAAAAAAACAAAGAAAAGAAAAGCCAATTATAGTAGTCCAGGAAAAGAAAACAAGAGCAAGAAATGGTGTTGGCAGAAGAAATGGGAAGGAGGGGAGGGATGAGAAAAATAGTCACAAATTACTGAAAGAAAGTGATCACGTTTGGCTTCTGTCTTTAAAGTCTTATTTCCCTTCATTTCCTTGAGGCAAAAGTCTATGTAATCCCTGGCATGGTTTGCAAGAAGACAGGGCTGCATGAGGAGAAGTGTTAGGAGACCAGGGATGTGTTAGGAGATGGGGTCTGGGTCTTTGCGCTGGGAGAGCCAGGCAAGGCTGAAGGCACAGGTAGATGGCTTGAGAACCCCAAGGAGAGGAGAGAAGCTGGGTCCAAAGTACAGGGGGACACTGGGGCTCTGAGCCAATCCTGGGTGCAGAGTGCTAACAAGCATCGGGACCCCAGGTGGGACACACAGAGGGGCTTGGAGCCTTGTGTCCTCACAGGCTCACTGGCCCCTGGGGACTGCCAAAGGCGTGAGCTCATGAAAACACTTGCAAAATCATTCTTCAAGTAGAACAGCCAGGGTATTTTTCCCCTCCCTGCCCTCTCCTCCCTAAGAAGAAAAAAAAAAAAAAATGAAATGAGTAAAAAGCTCCTTAAAGCTTGGGCAAGAGTTGACCCCATGTATATAACCATTAATCTCATTACCAGCATAAGCAGGTGAAAAATTACAAAGATGAATGTCCATGACTTATAATCGACCTTTAAGCAAAGAAAATGTTGCTTTTGGCACCAGGAGGGAGCTGCTATTTTCCTTCCCCACAAGTCACAACTCTGGAAAGAGGAAACGCTCCCAGGGAGTAGTGATGAGAAATGGGCCTGCCCACAGCCACGCTGAGCTCACTGCTCTCCCCACCTGGCGTCCAGGGGCCTCCACCCGGCCCCAGATGGAGGGGTGGATGAGCAGCGTCACACCCCTGACCTCTCCCTCTCTCTCTAAAGAGCCAGGCTTCTCCATCCAGCCTGCCCTGGTCCCACCCGCAAGAGGTTTTTTGGCTGATCTCTCACCCTGCTCAAAATCCTGAATGGTGCCTTGGAGAATCCACAAAAAGCTATGGGTAGTATACCCCTCCATCAAAAAAGGGAAAATGCAAGCAAAGCAGGGTAATGGATATGGGGTGGTTTCTGGCCATCTCATTATATATTTACCTGCCTTTCAGGAGCAGCCCGGGAGCTTCCTTCTGAGGTCCACATGACCCGACTGCCCCCGCCCCCACCATCAGTGTTTCCTATTCCTGGATCCAAAACTGAATTTTGCAAGGACACAAACCCACAGTGTGTTAAGCTAACCTGGACCAGATTTTCTGTCACTTGCAATTGAGAATCTTAACAGAGATAAGGGCATACACCAAAATCTGTTGTGTATCATTTTAGGAGTCTCACAGACTCCCTGGAGCTCACTCACACACCCCTGGTTGAAGACTCCTGGCCCAGGGACATAGTGGAAACTCCAAAAGAGGCATTCAAAGTCTATCACTACCTAACCCCCACCTATCTTCCCAAACGCATTTCTCTCCGCTGCCTTCCATTTACCCAATTCCTGATAAACTGGAAGATTCCCAACCCCCATTTTCCTCATATTGCTAGCCCAAACCAGAGTCCTCCCTTCAGAATCTCTGAAGACCCAAATCCCAGCTCCTACTTTAAGGCTAAGCTCCAAGGGTAGATGGATGGGCAAGTGGATGGATGGATGGATGGATAGATTAGTGGCTGATGAGCAGTTAGCAGGTGGAAGATGGATGTACGAGAAGGTAGAAGGTCAATGAGTAAGTGAACTGGTATACAGAGGGACAGCTGATGAAGAGAATAGGGGAATAGACATATGGTGAACAAACAATCAATAAATGGGTGAGTGAACAAATGGCAGATAGAGGACAGATGGATGGGAAAGTGGGTCAGTGGATGAAGGAGCAACCAGCATGGGATGCCTGTCTAATGGATGGGCAGATGGCTGGGTAGATAAGTGAGAAGGTAGAAGATGGATGGATGGGAAGGCGGGTTAATGGGTGGGCTTATCACCGCAGGAATGAATGGTTGAGGAAAAGTTCAATGACTGGGCAGGAAATGGGTCAGTGGACAAAAGGACGCAGGCATAGCAGGTGGGTACATAGGTACGTGAGCAGCAGATGGGCAGGTGGAGCTAGGAAAGTTCTCTTGGTGCTCAATCAGGACTCCTCCCAGACCCCCTGGAAAGCCCTAGAATAAGGCCAAAGGCTCTCTGATAGGCCAGTATCTCAAACAATTCTTGGCCATGTTGAATAGCTTGGAAGCGTGGCCATCAAGTCACACTGGCCTGCATTCACAGCCCAACAGAGTAGACTCCCATTATTTGACCACAGACCAGGGACTGGCTCTCTGAGCCTCATTTTCCCCATCTGTTAAATGGGAAGCATCACGGTTTCCTCACAAGGTACTGTGGGATGAAATAAAGAATTCTCTGCAGAGGCTAACCCAAGACATGGGACAGTCAGAGCTGACAATAATTTCCATCCTACTAAAAAAAAAAAAAAAAAAAAAAAAAAAAAAAATTGTTCTGGGGCCTAAAAAAAGAAAAGGGCAGCCACCTCGCATTTTGTAAGACAAGGAAAATCCTGGCGCCAAAAGCAGACGTGGATACTCTAAGCAGACAGAAGTATAGGCCAGTTTCATTTACAAATCCTAGCTTCCAGGTCCTAAATAAAATACCAGAAAATTGAACCCAGCAGCCTGTTAAGGGGATAATATATTGTGTACAACAGCATACTTCAGGAATTCAAGGGTAGTTCAATATTTTAAAAAATCAATGCAATTCACCAAAAGGAAAAATCGAAGGGGTCACCTCACTAGATGCTGGGAAAAAAAACATTCCATAAAATCTGACATCCTGATTAAAATCTCGGAGAGAGGGGCGCCTGGGTGGCTCAGTGGGTTAAGCCTCTGTCTTCCGCTCAGGTCATGATCCCAGGGTCCTGGGATCAAGCCCCACATTGGGCTCTCTGCTCAGAAGGGAGCCTGCTTCCCCCTTTCTCTCTGACTGCCTTTCTGCCTACTTGTGATCTCTCTCTGTCAAATAAATAAATAAAAATCTTTAAAAAAAAAAATAAAATAAAATCTCCGAGAGAAGTTAGCTCCTTTTGGTAGAGAGGACCACCTTCCAGGCTTCTATGGAAATGGACTCACCTGAGTGTTCGTGGGAACAGGAGTCGGGTGTATGAATGTGTCCGCGTGTGCACTCTGATGTGAGGGAGAGTGAACACATTCACATGCCTGTGAACTCTTAAGGGTGTACAATGTGAGTGGCTTTGGTAGGGGTGTGTGCAAATTTAAGTCTGTATGATTCTGTGTGAGGAGGTGTGAATATGCACATAACTGTGTATGTAAAATACACAAACATGTGTGTGCATGTACACGTGCTAGGCCATCCCCCACTGGTGGGTCCCACCCCTCCTACAGCCCCAGCCAGTGGGTTACTGCTTGCCAAGTCTCCTGAGCTTTCCCCTCTCTCTACCTGTATCCCTTCCCCTCTGCCCTGACCACGCTCTCTCCTCGATGCCCCCATGACTGGCTTCCTGCTCCCCGCCTCGGCCCCACCTCACTCAGAGCTCCAACGGAGGCCATCCCGTCCCACACCCCACCATTCTAGCCTGTGTCGACAGCCCCACGGACATCACCACGCTCGGGGCACAGTCAGTGCCCTGGGGAGGCTCTTTCTGCCATCAACCACATCTCAGAGATCCCATCCTCTGCCTGGCCAGATGGGTTGGCCCTCAGGGACCGGGACAGGCAGGGTCATGTCCTACACTTAGGAGCCAACATCGTACACTGATGTCTCCGCCTGCTTGTCTCCCCAGCTGCACTTGATTCTGAGGCAAGGACTCTGCCCTCCTGCTCAGCCTTGACCTGGGGTCTGGGCCACAGCGGGCACTTAGAATGCTTTGGGTGGGTGGGTGAATGAATTAGTGTGCATGGCCCCAGCAAGTCCTAATACAGGACATGGGATGAATTATAAATGTAAGTGCCACCTACACTCATCCCAGAAGGGCCTTTGATATCAGCAAAAACTTGCCTGAGGTCACCTGGCAAGTCACAAACTGAGCTGGTAGCCCCAAGCACACAGGTGCACAGGAGCCTTTTCTCACGTGTCACCATTTAGCCTCACGGCTCCACATGGGGCAAGGGTGGAGCAGACAGGGACTTTTTCAGGGCTTCCAGTGGGGAGGCCTGTGTGCAGTAGACCCTGCCAGGTCTCGCCCCCGCTACGGCAACCCCATCGCCACCTTCCCCCACCCCCCGCCTGGCCATAACCCGCCCCTGCCAGAGCACAGGCAGATAGTAAGCAGGACCAAGCTCTGGACTCCCCAGGCTGCTGGGCCACTCCAGCATATGACACTCTGAGAAGGCCTGTTCCATTGGCTTATGGGCCCAATCAGAGCAGCCTCCCAGCCACACCCAGGTGGGGACTCAAGGAGATGCTGCAGAGACCCTAGCATGTCACCTGGCAAACAACAGGCACTCAATACATGTTCAACATTTTTAAAAAATTACTGTTCCCAGCTACTCTAAATCTTTCACAGCTCCTTGACTCCACCTGTTCCTTGATTCCCTCTGCCAGGCCCAAGTGGTCTCCCCTTATCAAACTCCTATTCATCCCTCAAAGCCCAGCTCAATATCTCCTCCTCTGAGAAACCTTTCTTCAGAGTTCACAGCTGCCTCTCTCGATCTCCCTGCACTCTGTACACAGAGCCCCAATTCTGCACAGGGTTCGCAGACAAGAAAGATATAAAAGCAAGAGGGTTAGACCAAACCCACAGAGAGTAATAGATTCTGCCCACACCCTCGCCAAGTGGGGCAAGTGTGGTTGGGGTGGAGGTCAAGACCCCAGAGCCCCTACCCCTTCTCTTAACTCAATAGGGAGTCAAGAGAAGGGGTAAGGGCTACCCCAGATGGTGAAGAGCCGCTGTTCCTCATCCTGGAACATGGTGACATTCCCTTTGGGATGGGTTTACCATGTGACCTGGGAACAGGAAAGAAACTGCAGGCCAATTATACAGAGCAACTCGATGCTCTGAGGATCTCCACCTCCTTCTCCTAGCAAGAGAAACCCAATCATCCTCTGGGGAGCCACCCTCTCTCGGGTTACATGGACCACAAGATGGCCATCCCCCATCCATAGGGACCACCACATGGGCCCACACTGCAGTTTCTGAGCTCAAATGAGTAAGCCCAGAGCTGCCGGGCCATGTGACCGCCTGATGGAGACAGTCCCAAGGGCATCTTTAGAGCCCCTGGATACAGCCATGCCTGAAACTGCACCCTCTATTTTTTCGTTCCATGACTTTTTTGTTGAAGTTACACTTTCTCTCAACCTGTGATCAAAAGAATCCTGACACTTGTGATGAAAGTAAGAGTAGCCAACTGTATTGTGTTGGTTGCTGATTCGACTCTGAGACTGTTGGTCTCTGGAGTTCATAAACTTGGTCCCTGCACCAGGGACCTCCTGCACCGCTAGTCTGCTTTACGGAGAGCCCATTCTCAGGGACCGGCTGAAGAGAGCCCACAGAACCCCTGTCACTATCACAACCCTGCCCCCAGCCACAGCCCATTGGCCCGGCATGGACATTTCACCCATGATGGGCCAATCAGAGCTCTTCCCCAGGATTCTGCACTGGACCTAAAAGAAAATACAGAGCATCTCCGGGGGGAAGAACTATGAGCCAGGCAGCCTCCAAGCTGAAAGCAGGCATATTTAAGTCATTTTGAGAAAACCGCAGAGCTTGCAGAGAAAACCAGAGACAAAATAAAGACAGGGTGTAAGGCAGTCTTGGCTGCATCAGAAACCTTCACTGTAGATTTCTCTGGGCCAGCAGGGCCTAGTCTCCCCTGACGATGCAGTGGAGCCCCCTGCTTCTCCTGAGTGACCTCCAATGAAGCCCGTGTGAAGGAGAAATCGCTCACCCCACAGTGGACAGGCCCCATCTGAAGCCCAGCACAGGGGAAATCCCTGTGGGACAGAGCCCAGGGTGTGGGTGGGCCACCGTGCCCTATGCTGAGGCCCTACCCTCCCCGTGAGACCCCTGAAGACTGGAGCCAAGAGGGAGGGTCACTAGTCCCACCGCACGCACAGGAAGCCACAGCCATTCCAAGGGGCGTACCTGGCCCAGGCACGTCCTGCCTTGGGGTCACAGTGGGGCATTTCAGGGACAGGCAACTGACGTCACCATATCCTTTCCCCGGCCAGCACTCCATTACATGAGTCTCTCTCACTCATCAGGGTGCAAGGTCAGCCATTCAGTTCAAGGAAACGAGTTATGAGGGGTGA
The DNA here is from genome assembly GCF_010015895.1 of Lontra canadensis. Taxonomy (NCBI): domain Eukaryota; kingdom Metazoa; phylum Chordata; class Mammalia; order Carnivora; family Mustelidae; genus Lontra; species Lontra canadensis. Next base: position 653,975 of record NW_022631223.1, read on the forward strand.
TGGGAGTAGGGCAAACTTTTCCTCACAATGGGGCATGTCGTTAATTAAGGGCCCAAGCAGCCATTATCATGAGTGTGATTGGAATTACCCATGAGACATATCATTAATGACCTCTGCTCACCAGACTTCATAGCTTACACGGCACTCTCCCATCTAGCTAGGCCTAGATTCCCCATGTCATCCAGAGACTGGGCCCAGCCTCACCTGGCCAGCTACCATCAAATTCCTTCCTCAGCGCTAGAGCCCTGGTCCTAAGCCCCTGGCCCACGACCCCCTAGCATGGGTCCCAGGCCACCGGACACCTCAGAAAATGCCTCAAACCCCTGGCCTGAGAACCAGGGACTTGGCCTCAGAGGAGACATCCCTGCTGGAGGGACTGCAGCCTCCTGTTACATCCCAGCCCAGCAGGAAACATGCCAGTGAGGGCCCAGAAAGATGGAAAGGGGGATTCCCAAGAAGCTGGGAGGTGTGGGATGACCAGCCAGAGGGGTCTGCCCAAGTGGGACTACAGAGGACCGTACAGGATGAGCTCAGATCTCAGAGACAAGGCAGAAGCAACAGAAGCCTGTGGAGAGTAACTCCCCCCCATCCAGTCTCTTTCCACCACTCAGGATCACAGAGAACCCCCTGTGGAAAACTCGTGTGCCTTGCATGTCTCCCTGCTGCTTGCCAACCTTTGTAGCAAAGAGAGAGCAGGTCCCACGGCTCAAGGCTGAGGCAGGGAAAAGAAGTCGTGAGGGTTCAAAGCCCTGCTTGGCTGTTGTTAATCTTTATTTTTTCATGGGTATTGCTGATTTAGGGCAAATCTGATTTTTATCTATAGCTCTGACAGAAGGTCTCCTTTTAAATAAGTACAAGTAAAACAGGGAAGGGATTTTTTTAAATATACTATGTGTCATGTAAAGGCATGGGAGGTCGGGAGGTCTGGCGGAAAATGTGATGGTGTAATGCTAAGCATTACTTTATCAGAAGAGGAAGCCGATACCCTCTGGATTTTTCCTCAAGAGAGGACACAAGTGCCCCTATGGGGCCTCCCTTCATCAGCCCCATAGGCAGGGACCAGCAGCAGAGACCATGAGGTGTCCATGGTCAGACAACATTTGAATTATTCTGCTTGGAGGACACTCCAGGGGACAGATAATGAACACTGAGATGCTCAATCAGCACCAAACCACCACAAGGACGGCTAATCTCTCAGCTCCGGAGGACTAGGAGGCTGACACGGAAACCACAGGGAAGAGCTATGGCCGTGTGTCTGTGTGCATGTGTGTACACACATGCCTCTGAGTGCTGGGAGTCAAGAAGATTACAGTTCTGAACCACCGCCTTTGAGGGGTTGGCATGTGTCAAGACCACCAGGGGCCCAGAACCCCTGAGGTGGCCCTGATCCACAGAGGTCCAGCCCCACTCTGCCTGTCCCACTCATTCCCCAATGGGCTCAGAACCCTTTCCCGGCTCCCTCTGGCTCAGACAAGAGGCCACAGACTTGCTGGGGCTTTGGGAGCTGTTCTCCGGGGTCCTGACAGTTCTCTACCAGAATGTTTTTAATGTTGTGCTCTCATTGTAAGGAGTCATTGAGAACAGAATTATCTGGATCACTGAATGCTCACTTTGTGACCAAAGACACAGCTGGGAATTCATGGCTAGGATGGGAGACCCAGGCTGAGGAAAGAACAACTCTGGGAGGCTTATCAAGACCCAGTGTGACCTGGGGTGCCTGGGTGGCTCAGTCAATTGATCAGTCATGATCCCAGGGTCCTGGGATCGAGTCCCGCATCGGGGTCCCTGCTCAGCGGGAAGCCTGCTTCTCCCTCTGCCCGCTGCTCCCCTTGCTTGTGTTCTGCTCTCTCTGCTCTCTCTCTGATAAATACATAAAAAATCTTTTTAAAAAATGGTGTGTCCTCCCCACAAGGCCAAGGGCTGGCCCCTACAATGGCATCTCAATGATGAGAAGGAGGACAGGAGAGCAGAAAGAACCCAGCTGGCGTAGGTTAGTGAAGTACCATGTAGCTGCCAAAAAATGGTGCTCCGGGCCCCCTGTAGCCTGCACACCAACCCTGCAGGCAGGCCACTACCACCAGGCCCACTTTACAGATGGAGAAGCTGAGGCTGGGACACAAAGCCCTCATTATGCGGGCTCCCAGGACTCAGGCCAGGCAGGCGTGCCAGCGTCCTCCAGGCTTCCCTGGCCTGGCTGGGTCCTCACCCTACTGGCACTCCACAGGCCAGGCCTTCTTCTCACATTTCAGGCCATTCCTGGCCATCAAACCATAGCAGAGCCAGGAGGGCTGTCCCAAGTTTGCAATGAGGAAATTGAAAGATTGAAGCTCTTGCTGGTCAGGGCCTGCCTGCAGCCAAAAAGGCCTCTGGTGGTCAGAAGCAGCCATCCCACTCCCCTGGAATGTGGGTGCTCACTGCCCCCCACCCAGGGGGGCAGGCCACGTCTCCCAGCCCAGGGCAGGCAGGCAGCCCCGCTTCCTCACCAGCATGTGACCTGGGTGGGGTCACTCTGGCCTACAATGCAGCATCCCCCCACCAGAAAAGCTAGGCTCCCCACCCTCGAGGAAGGAAATAACCTTTCCCCAAACCAGCACTTTCTTTGCAACAATCTCCATATATGAGAAGACAGAGGCATTTTTGCAATGCTTCCAAGTTCCAATAAACGTGAGGACAATGGTGCAAAATGACGCAGGGCTTGACCTGAGAGAGGCCCTGGGAAGGGACCAGACCGGAGGAGGTAAATTAGCAGGGCGTGCGTGCCAGTGGTGCCCGTGATCAAGGGGCAGCCCATCCGGAGCAGGACCTGAAGGTGGACAGACCTGGCTCCTGCCCCAGTTCTTCCTCCAGACTTGCCATGTGACCACAGGCAGACACGCCCCTCTCGCAGCCTCAGTTTCCCTGCTCTGTCACTCTCACAAGCCTCCCACCGATCATCTCACCCCCCTCTAGTCCCTCATGCCTGGACTGCTTGCCAGACAGAGCCTCCAACCCTCTGGCCATGTCCATCCTCTTCTAAGAAATGCCCCAAGACTGCCCATCTCCAGGTCACAGGCCAGGATTTGAGGTGCTCCATTGTCAGGGTTCAGTCCACCAGCACAACTTTATGGCCCACTTCTCCTCCAACCCACCTCTCCAAGAGAAACTGGGTTTTCTCCTGTTCTTGTGTCTCCCTCACCTTTTTACCTTCACATCACAGTGCCTGTACACCTCCTCTGGGAGGTCTACCCTGACCACCACCAGACTCAGCTAGATGCTTCCTTGGCTATCAGGACCACTGTGCTCTCTCCTTCAGGACAGCCCTGACTGAAGCAGGTCAGAACTGCCTATGTGCCTCCCTGGGGCCCCCGAATTGGCATGGAAGGGACAACAGGCCATCCCACACCAGAGGCTACTGTGCGCACCCCAAAACCTTGGGCACACATCCCTGGCATGGATGTCCAGGGAGCCACTGTCCAGGAACCCTCACTCTGCAAGCCAGGCTGTTCCCAGCAATGCTCAGCCTCCCATAAGGCCCAGTTCCAGGCCCCTGTGGCTCTCCCCCAGCAGCTCAGGAGTGGGGGTACTTTAAAATCTCAATCAGGGCTGGCCCTTCCCTGAACTGAATCTGTATCCACCCAGAATAAAAATGAAAGCCCTCCTGTGGCGCCCAGATGTGGCCCACCCTCCAGTGGCTCTCCTTGATCATGGGGGTCCTGATTTCCAGCTGCCCCAGGTCATTTGCGCCTGTCATGACCTCTGCCTGAACAGCCCTACTCCACCCAGGCATCTGCTCCACTGACACCTCTCATGCTCAACCTAAAATATCCCCACCCAACTCCCAGCCCCAGACCAGGTTTGCCATCTCTTTATCGCAACCACAGCCAGCATAGGAAATCACAGTGAGCACCCACACAACTCCTGTGTGTGTGTCTCCCACCAGAAAGCAGGCTCTGTGGGGGCAGAGGATGTTGCCTTGGTCACTGTCCTATGCCCAGCACTCAGAACAGCATCCAGGACCCAGTAGGTGCTCAATAAATGGAACGAGTGATCTCATTTCCTCCTTCCGTTAACCCTAACAGAGACAGGACACCCATTTTACAGATAAAGAAACTGAGGTTCAGAGGCGTAAGTCACTGGCCTGATGGGATCACAGCCTGCGAGTGGCAGAGCTGGGAATCCAAACCTTGTAGGATTCCAAAGCAAGCATTTCCTACCCCTGGCTTCCCCTGGCTCTGGACCTGCAGCTCATCTCCCAACCAGCTGGCAGGGCTGACTAGGGAAACAATCTCAGGACAAAACCGTAAGTGCTGTGGGTGCCCATGCCAGGAGGAGCCAGCGGTCAAATCACCAGAAGGAAACACACCCACAGGAAAAAGGGGTAAGAAATGGAGTGAGAGAGAGAAAGGGTGGGTTTTTTCTTTTGTCCATTTGCCAAACTTTGCAAAAAGTGACTTTGTTACCATCTAATTTAATCTCAGTGGAAACTTTTGTGTACCATGCCAGGAAGAAGTTAGTCCGTTCAACAACAAGGTCAGTGAAGCAGGGAATTTAAAAACCACCCTTAAACAGTTCCACTTAAAACTCACAAATGAACGGTCACCCACCAACTGCCCAAATGCTTTTTAATTTAATGTTTTGAACAGGCAATGTGGTCATGTGGTTCAAAAAAGCAGCAAATATTAAAAAAAAATTTTTAAAAGGCACTGGGACATGTCACCTCACCCTTGCACCCTTGTCCCCCGCCTGCCCACCCCAACCCATCCCCAGGTGACCACAGGTGAACACTGCAACTTGTTCCTTGTGTTTCCTCCCAGGCCTTGTTTATGTTTACACAAGCTAACAGGAAGTTGGATTTCTTATTGGACACAAGAGGCAGCACGGTTTACAAGCCATTCGGCAATGTGGCACCTATTTTCTTCTCTTAATAGATCTTGAAAGACCTTTCCACAGAGAGTGTCCTCATTTTTTAAAGCTGCATAATATTCCATGGTGGGGCCATCCCAGCATGGGATGTCACCCCGGGTCTCAAATGTCCAGCCACAGACCTATCTCCCTCCTCTGCCTGTAGCTTCTCAAGGGTGAGAACCATACCCCAGCACGGGGCCTGCCACAAGCCTCCCAATCTTACTCAAGAGGGTGTCGTAGAACGGAGAATCCGATCTCCTTGCTTCTTCCACCAAAACCATTCAGTAGCTTTCAAACTCCCTATGCTGACCCTCCTTCACTTCCTCGGCACCCTCACACCTCTCCCTGACTCACTCCAGCCTCCTCCTTTTCCATTCCTCACACATACCAAACAGGATCCTACCTCAGGCCCTTTGCACTAGCTGTGCCTCCTGCTTGGCATTCTCCCTCACCACTCTGGTCTCAGCTCAAAAGTTCCCTCCTCAAAGGACCCTCCCTGCCCTTTCTGTTTAGCTGTTCTGTTGACTTAAGCTCCTTTACAGCATCTGAAACAATGTGAATAATTAACATCATTAATTGACATAATTAATTTCTTTGTCCCCTGAATCACCCCACCTCACCTATCTAACTAGAATACAGACTGCATGGGAACAAAGAGAGTGTCTGCATTGCTCACCCTGAGTATCTACCTGGACGGTGCCTCACCTAGGATGTGACTCCCACACTCCAGCCCAGGAAAGCCAAGCTCCCGCAGCAGCTCCCACCTGGTAGAATTATTCCTGGCAGCCCTCACAAAGCTTATGGGACTGTGGGAGCCCAGCACCCAGAATCATGCCACGAGCTGGAACTGCATCCCAGGCCAAGGTCTTCGGCTAGGGGAGGCCTTTCAGAATTCAAGAAACCTGGGAGCAGGGCTACACCCAACTGCCTCCCGACAGTGGTCCCAAGGATTCCACCCTCTCCCCTCCCCACCTCAGATCCATGAGCCCTAGAAAGCTCAAGAGCTCAGTACCCATTTTACAGAAGGGAAGACTGAGGACCTGAGAAGGGATGGATGGGCCCTCTGCACCATCTTACACAGCCCAGCACCTTTCTCCCCAGTGGGAAAGAAAACCCCCAGGAAGCTTGAGGAAGAGGTCAGGGCTGCCCACCATCCCCAGTTACTATAGGAGGGCTGGCCCTCATTCAGTCAGTCAACAAACTTCCAGGATGTTGCACATCCCAGGGGGCACTTCACTGACATCAGCCACAGAAGTGTGCTCACAAGAGAGAGCAGAGTCACAGAAGCTAGGGCTTAAAGTAACAAAGCAACTGCCCCACCCCGTGCCACCCATGGAGAGGCCACCCAAGGGAATGAGAGCTGGGACCTGGGAGCCTGTTCTCCACCTGAGTCCCTCCTTGTAAGGCATCTCGTCCACCAAGGCTGACCAGGGACTTACAGGGAAAATGCAAGGTCAGCATGAAACCTGATGTCCAGCAGGGCACACTGTGATGCTCCTGAGGCCAGACAGACTTGAGACTCAGGAGTCTTTATCCTGGTGGTCAAGGGGTCATTGTGGATATGACTGTCAAGACGAGAGCAGAAAACCATGCTGAGCTTTCAGGCTGATGAAAACGGCCTGGCTGGCTCGGCTGGTGGAGCCTGTGACTCTTGATCTCAGGGCTGTGAATTCAAGCCCCATGTTGAGTATAAAGATTACTTAGAAATTTAAAGAAATCCTTAAAAAAAAAAAAAAAAAGGAACCTGGGTGGTCATTTAAATCTTCACTTTATTATGAAATCTTCACTTTAGGTCCTGAATTTAGCTCTGCCCTGACCCCTGTAGAGAATGCAGCTTCACTTCCCTAGCATTCCACAAGCATTTATTAAGCACCTACTGTGTGCCAGGTGTGGACCTGGCTCAGGGACTTCACCCAGGTTGATGAGTCCCTCCACTCATGGATTCATTAAAAGAGGGCAAAGGGCTTGGCTTTAGGGCCAACAAACTCTGGGTTGAAATTTCAGCTCTACCACTTGCTTGCTAGAAAACTCTTTCTAAGACTCAGTTTCCCCATCTGTCAAATAAGGTAAGAATGTGACCTTGCAGAATCATTGATGGGATCTGGAAAGAAATTTGACCGTCAAAGCCAGCTCTGATTCCATGGCCTTCCTCCCATGGGGCTCTCAGGCCACTGTTCCCCACAATCCAGCAGAAAGCGCCTGCCATCATCACAAAGATGCCTTGTGGTCCAGGCCTCTGGTATGCCCCCCAAGTGCTCTGAAGAGGTGTAAGGCTCACTCAAGGCTTTCCCAGTCCTGGGTGGGGGGACTAGCCTAGGCCCCTTTGGGGTAGGCAAGACAGCAAAAAGAGCCCAGTTTATATGGCAGGCACAGCCAACAACAGAGGTGTATTCAGGCCAGGTAGGAGCTGAGTCCCGGGTGGAGACTATAGCCAAATGATGCTCCTGTCCCATCCCCGGCGGGGGGACAGAGGCAGACAGCACTAGACAGTGGGTATCACAAGGGAATGTGGACCCTGGGCTTTCAGACCTTGTGATTTTTCAGGTAAAAGATGAAAATCTGGACTTTTCTGTGAAACCTGCCAATTTCAAATGCTGGCAGCTAATTAAATATTTAAAAATAATAACAACATGGTAAGAGCCAAGCAAAACACACAGAGCCAGTCAAAGCCGGGGCTGGCAGGTTTGCATAGCCAGCGTAAGATTCTTTGATTTCACCCATCCCCTGCCCGCTTCCCCTGTTTCACAGCTCTGGATCCAGGAGGGGAGGGTGGAAGTCAAGGAAGCAACAATTACCGGTCCCTCCCTCCTCCTGGTGGGGATCTTCACCCTCCTTTGCACGTGAGGAAGGTGAGGCTCAAAGCCCCAGTCATTCAGCTACAAACACTAGCCTGGCCAGCTCTTGGGGGCTTGCTCTGAGAGGGGCTATTCAAGGGGCTCTGCGTGATGACCAGCACCCAAATTTTTTTTTTTTTTTTCTTTTTCTGGCCTGTTACAGTGACACCTGCTGGCTCACACCAGCTTTGGACCAGTCCAAGTGGAGTCCCCTTGTAACAGGGCTGGTCATCGGGCCAAGAAATGGCAACGCTGCTTGAGAGAGTAGAGTGGGGGAAGGAGAGAGGATGCAAGCAAGGGGTGATGAGGAGTGGAGAGGCTGGCGGAGTCAGGCCCAGCTCTGAAGGCCCCTCCCTGTGCTCCTACAACCTCCCAGTCCCAATGGTAAGAGAGCCTCAGCCAAGAGGCTTCCCCTGCCACAGCCCTCCTCTGGCTCCCAGCTAAGGATAGCAGGCAGGGCTATGCCCATAGAGATGGAGGGTCAGGGGTGCATGGGACTATGAAGTTGTTGGATGTGACTCTGGGTGAAAGATTCAATGTGTGAGGCACTGTTACTCCAGTTATGCGAGAGACACGTGTGTGACACATGTGAGATAGAGATGCATGTGTGATAGACACACGTGTGGCAGACATGCATGAGTGCCAGAGGCACACGCGTGTAACACAGACACAACTGTTTGAGAGAGAGGCGTGCCTGTCTGGGGCACGCCCATGTGTGAGGCACGTGTGTGCAAAAGGGATCCAGGCACGTGTG